>NC_079190.1:141295279-141595279 GCF_029499605.1 Hyla sarda
CCTTGCATATACATAATAATTTTTATTGCAGACCAGTACTTAAAGGGGTATTCCAGAATTTTTTTTTTTTTTTTTACTATCCTACAGGGGCTGTAAAGTTAAAGTAGCTCATAATATAGTATCTGTACCTGTGTGTGACGGTGGTCTCGCAATTCTGTGATTTTTAACAGCATACAAAATTACTGGTTGCAGTGTGGCCGAGACCTGACATCACTAGTCAAGTGTGCAAAGGGAGCCTGTCCTGCTTCAATGGACTGCTGGGTGGGGGAGAGATCATTTTGCAACAGCTGTAGGCAACCTGGTTAGAAAACACTTGTCTTTTGAATGGAATGAAGCTAATTTGTGTATCAATGGTTGGGGTGGGATGGCTGATGTGTGGGAGGGAGGAAAGTGACACTTTCAAACAAGGAACTATGGGATTTCTAGTTTGAGAGAACAAACTCCAAAAGGAAATATCCAGTCCTCAAAAAGATAGCCACAGTGTTATGGTAATCTCACAACATAGCTATTTAGCCCCAAGACAAACACAGATCTTTCCTGAGCATGTTTATTACTGTCTAGCAGGTACATACTAAAATCACCTTATGGTGGAGAACCCCTTTAAACAGAGACCCCTGCATTAGCCTATATCAGAACTCTTTTATGTTCTGTTCAGTAATCCACACAAGGAAAAATATAATATTTCTGTCTAAAGTTTAAATCTTAATTTTTTCCCAACTTAAGTAGGAAGCAGAAGAGCTAGATGCAATGTTCTCTCTGTAATGTTACTTGCCACGAATTATGCGTTGGTTGTTTTCCCCTGCAGAAAGTAGCGCTGAGAGAAAGCTACATTTATGGTAATTACCAATATTTATAATGAATAACTCATGACAAGAGATTGTTTAACAATTACTGTTGGTTAGCAATTTGTTAAAAAAAAAAACATGAAGAAGAAGAAGACTATCAAACAGTTCTGGAAGTTCACGCATCTTTACTGAAAGGGACAATGTGAATGTGAAAGGAAAATTATGTGTAATTTTTAGAAGTAATAACAGCAGAAGTAATACAAATAGAATAGGCCTTGGTTGATTGTCAGGGCTGATGAATATCTTGATCTGCATGGCAAAGACATTAAAAATTGCATTCTTCAAAGACAGCTGACATTATTGCTATAAAAAGCCTTGTTTCTGCTGTAAGTCTAATGTAAAATACAGATTTACAGTGGAATTACAGACTTCTTTAAAGATACAAGGTTCTTCAGTGAAAAAAGAAAAAAAATGACTACATTCAGGTTCAGAAGTTTTCTTTAGAAAGTCTCATTTTCTTTGGCACTGTAACCTAAATAAATATACAGGTCATCGCCATTGGGGGGTTATAAGATAGGAGGACCATGCGGTCAATGCTACAGTAAGTGTATTTTTTCAAATCAGCTCAAGGTCAGTAAAAACATGGTATGGTTCAGGCCAAGTCATTTAATCCATGATAGCTACATGGGGAATATGTTTTAACCCCTTAAGGTTTTACCGTTTTTGCACTTTCATTTTTTTTTCTCCTCACCTTTTAAAATCATAACCCTTTTAATTTTGCACCTACAGACTCATATGAAGGCTTTTTTATTTATTTATTTTTTGTGCCATCAATTCTACTTTGTAATGACATCAGTCATTTTACCAAAATTCTACGGTGAAACAAAAAAAATCATTGTGCGGCAAAATAGAAAAAAAACGCAATTTTTTTACTTTTAGGGGCTTCCGCTTCTACGCAGTAAATTTTTCAGTAAAAATGTTACCTTCTCTTTATTCTGTAGGTCCATACGATTAAATTATACTCTACTTATATAGGTTTGATTTTGTTTTACTTCTGGAAAAAATCATAACTACATGCACGAAAATTTAAACGTTTAAAAATGTCATCTTCTGACCCCTCTAACTTTTTTATTTTCCCGCATACAGGGGTGTATGAGGGCTCATTTTCTGTGCCATGGTCTGAAGTTTCTATCGGTACAATTTTTGTTTTGATTGGACTTTTTGATCGCTTTTTACTCCTTTTTATATGGTATAAATAGTGACCAAAAATACTCTATTTTTGACTTTTGAATTTTTTTTACATGTACGCCATTGAGTGTGCGATTTAATTAACGATATCTTTTTATAGTTCGGACATTTATGCACGCCCCCATAGGGGTCTATAACCTGCAGTACATTGATTGCAGGCACTGATCAATGCTATGCGATAGCATTGCATTGATCAGTGCTTTCAGCTGTCGATTGCTCAAGCCTGGATCTCAGACTTGAAGCAATCAATCGCGGAAAGGACACCAAGGAGGAAGGTAGGGACCCTCCTTGTGTATCCTCAGCTGATCGGGACACCGCGGTGGTCCCGATCAGCCCAACAGAGCTGCTGGGAAGTGTTTTTTTTAAAGAGATTTATACCAGACATAACGGCGATCGGTGATGTCCGGTATTAGCATGGGTTCTGGCTACCATTAGCCACTGGGACCAACCTGATATGACGAGTAGTAGTATATTGCGGGAGTAGGCGCATTGCATACAGGTACGCCCTGCATCCTTAAGAGGTTAAAGGGAAATAATTTGTGAAATAAAACTTACTCCTTATTCACAGGATTGGGGATACGTTTCTGATCGCAGAGGGTCCCCGTGATCTCCTGTGCGGCACGCTCACGGATAGGGGATACGTTTTATTCCATGAGATAGCTCCTTTAAGCGTGTATTCACATGTACAGTATCCTACACATATTTCATGCGCAGGATTTAAAGCTGCAGATTTGAAGGTGTGTTCAATCATTTCGTTTGCATAAAAAAGATTTCTTGGAATGTCATAGGATAAAATTTTGCGAGCCCATACACCCTCGGAGGATAATTATTTCAGTTGGGGTGTGCCATTACACACTACTACCTTTTACTTTACTTTGGGTTCTGAAAATAGCCCTCTGTATATACATCTATATGACTGCATATCTCATGCTTGTGTTATACTGTAGTGGGCTGATATCTATTTATGGAACGTATATCTTAATAACAATTCCTGTTTTTTGAGATGCCTTTTGAAATATTTGGGACATATATCTTTACAGCAATTCAGCTCTTTTTCTACAGTAGATAGTTCATAACCCTATGCCTCAACTACCATATGGTGTCTGTGGATGGGTGTATAACTATACACTTTTCTATATGCTATAATCAATATTTGGTGTCTGTGTGCTACTGTACATCTGATTAGCTTATTGTACTGCCACTCGTTGCAATACTAAGTATTCTATCACATTATCATATATTATAGATTTTGGCATAATTACAGTGTAGCAACCACTTATGATTTTACTACTGTCTTTTCTGTATTTCTACCTGGTTATATATTTTTTTTGTTCCCTGATTAACCCGCCCACATCGGACAGGATAAACACATAAAATGAACTCTGGATGTAGATACATTGTTGTCAGGGTACTTAATTAATTGTTGCACATTGTTTGTGAATTTTTGTTCATTCCTTTAGCTGGGGTGGTGGTCACAGCATTCTGGAGTACTATACATACAACATCCCTGTCTGCCTTCCCTTTGGGTGTTATTTTATCCCTCACTGAGTTTAAGAAATGAAACCATTGTTAAGGAGGTGGGTTCCTTAAAATGCAGGGTCAGAGGGACAGGAGGCTGCTAGATCTAGAGGGCAACCGCACCCCCCCCACCCCCACCTCCGCACCCTCCCCTTCCCTCTCTATCATCCACAAGATTTTCATTTGATCCTTCCAACTACCCCACCAGTACATTTGTATCTTTTACCAACTATGTCTGATACTGATACATAACTTCTGTATCTACACACGGTACCCTCTATTCCAAACTACAGAATCTGTGTGCCCCATCATTTGTGATTTGTATATGCCTATTTTAATCTTGTTGAATATTAAAAGTTATGTTTTATAACTATTTTGAACTAATCAGAGGCTGACTTTTCGGTGATGTCAATGTTACGGCATTGTATGTTATATTTCATATACAAAAAACACTTAGGAAAGGTAAGTGCTAGGGATGTGCGCGAAAACCTAACTTATATTATATATCAATGATTAAAAACATTTTTTTGTAAAAATAACACAGTGTCCAAGTGTAATAAAGTATCACGCCACAATCTCGGTCCAAAGATTTATCAATAACTCGGTACACTCTGGGTTTTGCAGGGCCCAGCCAGCCCAGAGGAGCCTCACACCAGGGGCCCGATATATACTAAGCCACTCTGGTTCAAGACCGAGCAACTGTAATGAAGCAGGGTAGATATATATTCATGCAACACCTGCAATCAATGTATGCAGCAAGGACTATGTGGCTCAGCAGAGCTCAACATAGCAAAACTTATTTATGTATAATAAATAAATGTGACTGGGACCTGCATGAAAAAGGCTGACCCTATGCCAGTTTTAAAATGCAATAGGGAGTCCACCTAGAAGGGAAAAGAAAAACTGCACTGTCCCTAATGGTCACATATACATGGTTGTCCAAAGCTCAGCAACATATTCATAGTCCACCTGTAAAGGAAAGAAGGATGTGGTTCAGAGCCTGGACCTGTATAAAGAGAGAATGCAGAGCTAAGCTCTAATGGTTAACTCACGGTTAGCTGCAATGCTTCAAGCTAACGACGTGTGTCTGCTATTGTGCAGGGAGCCAGAGATGTCCGGCCTCACTCGCTTGGTGTAGCGAGGAATCGGCGTCTGACATCACATCCGCTCAGCTGTCACACTTGTACAGTGTGGGCGGCCGCCTCCCCTGTGATGCCAGAGGGGGGCGTGTCCGCCGGGATATCTCACACGCCCGTGCTGTCATAACAAGTGGCAGTATGAGCGGAGTGACGATGTAATAATACAACAGTGGGACGTGGCTTAGGCTGAGTAGTCTGGATATCCATAACATGGCTAATCTAATATTTTTGGCGAGAATAGAGATAGGTATATGCCCTAAATCAGATTATAAGGGATGGGAGCCCTGATGGTGGACATATAGCTAATATATATATACATGCATAAACAAAGTGAGAGTGCTGCACAACCATGAGCGATATTAGCATGGGTGCAAGAATGATAATAGAGAACACCTATGGCAGGAACTATAGATTATATTAGAAATATACAGTGGCATGACACAGAGAGGCTATCAATAATATCAATTTAGGAGAAGAATGCAATGGAGAAATTAATTATGAATTGTTTGATAGAGGCAGCCCTCTAGTTGCGACTGGCCAATAGAAATCATGGGGAGGGGGTGGGCAGTATTCTATTTAGGTAGGGACAGGGGATAACAGAGTCCTAGGGAACCTGAACTGGCCCTAAATGGCCCTTTTCACAAATACCTAGACCTAGGCGGGGTGGCCGCCCTAATTAGGGCGGTCCTGCACAGGAACCTCCGAGATAGATCCTATTATACTCTAGATAGAGTGGGAGGTGACTTAGAAACTCCTCATCGGCTGACTACAGCCGTCCCTGACTGCCTGGGAAAGTCACCATGTGGCCAATGTCGCCACAGAAAACAGGCAAATTGGAGTTGTTCATTTAGGCAATGGGGCAAGATGGTATTGAGATAATATATCCAGTGACACTCCTTTTGGAGGAGTAGTCTATTGATATCTCCCCCTCTCTCAGATATGAATAATCTCTCAATACCTACAAAGCTGATATTTGACAGTTTCCTCCATGTACTGAATTGATATGTGATGCCAGAAGTATATCTCGAGAATGTCTAATGTCCCCTAGATGTTCCAAGACTCTTTTCTTAAGTTGTTGGTCTTCCCTACATAAATCAGTGGACATGTGCAGACAGCCACATATATAACTGCTGTGGTGGTACAGTTGATAAATTGTTTAATAGAACGAAAAGTGAAGGGAACCGTGAGTGTCTTGGTGACATATTGGCACGCTCGGCAATGGCCGCATTTATAACATCCAGCAGGTAATGTTTTGATTTCCCCAAACCAAGTTTGGGTAACTGAGTTGGAATTAGATGTGACAGCTGTCATGCCCCCTGCCATAGACTTACTTTGAGGGGGCGGGGTGTGATATCATGAGGGGGCAGGGCTATGAAGTCACGAGCTCCCGGCACCAGCTCACGCTTTGGGACAGTGTTTCAAACGCTGAGCAGCGGAGTACCCCTTTAAATACCATTTAAAGATCCTGCATGCCACAGATTGGAGCAAGTGAGACTTACTTTACCCCAGTTTGCATTATCTTGCAGCTTGTTCTTCATGGTGTTGCAATTTCATTGTTGAGGAGAACATATAAAGACAAATGTCTAAAAAAAAAAAAAAATACTGTAGTGCAAGATATTGAGTCAGGAGGAATACAAAAATATCTGTTGCCTAATATTGCATGGAAAAATGAATAAGTCATTTATTGGTACATTTCCTTAGAGGTGTAGGAAAAAGTGCAATGAGGATACTGGTTAATTTTCAGATAATCATGTTGGCACATTAGTTGAGGTGTCTTAGAATCCTTGTTTCTTTTGGTTTATAATTCATAGATTACATATGATTCCAAGTATATTAAAGATTGGCTTGAAAGATACTTTAAAGTGCACCAAATTGTGTCGGTTCGCTACAGGTGTCCAAAGTTACATCACTATTTCCAAACTACTGTGAATATGGGAAAGTGTATTAAAGGGGTACTCCGGTGGAAAACACTTTTTTTTTTATCAATTGGTGACAGAACGATAAACAGATTTGTAAATTACTTCTATTTTAAAAGCTTAATCCTTCCAGTACTTATCAGCTGTAGTATAATACAGAGGAAGTTCATTTCGTTTTTAATTTATTTTCTGTCTGTCCACAGTGCTCTCTGTTGATATCTCTGTCCATATCAGGAACTGTCCAGAGCAGGAACAATTCCCATAGCAAACCCCTCCTGCTCTGGACAGTTCCTGACATGAACAGAGGTGTCAGCAGAGATGACCGTGGACAGACAGAAAATGAATTGAAAAGGAAAAGAACTTTCTCTGCAGCCTATAAGTACTGAAAGGATTAAGATTTTTTAATAGAAGTAATTTACAAACTTGTTTAAGATTCTGGCACCAGTTGATTTAAAAAAAAAAATTCCACCGAAGTACCCCCTTTAACCCCTTAACAACAAAAGACGTATATTTACGCCCTGTGCCAGCTCCCACGATATAACGCGGGGTCATATCGGGTCGGTCCTGGCAGCTGACGATAGCCGGGACCCGCGGCTAATACTGGACATCACCGATTGCGGTGATGCCCGGTATTAACCCTTCAGACACGGTGATCAAAGTTGACTGCCACGTCCATGGTTTTAAAAAAAAGTATTCCTGGCAGCTCAGTCGGCTGATCAGGACCACCGCAGTGAAACTGTGGTTTCCTGAACAGCTGTATAGACACGAGGAGGGTCCCTACCTGCCTCCTTGTTTTTCGATCGCTGAATGACTGCTCCGTCCCTGAGATCCAGGCAGGAGCAATCAAGCACTGAAAACACTGACCAATGCTATGCTATGGCATAGCATTGATCAGTGTGGGCAATCAGTGTAATTCATGTTATAGTCCACCATAGGGGCTATATCATGGCAAAAAAAAGTGAAAAAAAGTTAATAAAGGTGGTTAACCCCTTCCCTAATAAAAGTTTCCCATAAAAAAAATACTGTGTAAATAAAAATAAAGATAAACATATGTGGTATCGCCGTGTGCGTAAATATCCAAACTATAAAAATATATCATTAATTAAACTGCCTGTCAATGGCGTACACGTTAAAAAATTCCAAAGTCCAAAATAGCGTATTTTTGGTTACTTTTTATACCATAAAAAATTTATAAAAAGCGATCATAAAGTCAGTTCAAAACAACCATTATACATATAAAAACTTCAGATCACGGTGCAAAAAAATTAGCCCTAAAACATCCCCGCATGCAGAAAAATAAAAAAGTTATAGGGGTCAGAAATGGATATTTTTAAACGCATTCATTTTCGTGCATGTACCGTATATACTCGAGTATAAGCCGAGTTTTTCAGCACCATTTTTCCTGTTGAAAACATGCCCCTCGACTTATACTCGAGCGATGAGGGGAAAAAAATCGCAGGCATACCGGTGGGGGTGGCGAGGGGATGGGCCAGGCCGTCACCCATCTATGCTGCAGGGACCGTCTGACTTCCAGTGGGGAGGGTGAGCCAACCCTGGACTAGTGACGCTGCATTGACGCTGCCGTGCAGGGAGGTCCATGCACAGCAGACGTCCATGATGCCAGGGGCGTCCCTACACGGCGGCGTCAATGCAGCGTCACTAGTCCAGGGCCAGCCCACAGCGGAGATGAGGGCCTCTCGGTCAAGATGGATGGCCCGAACCGGCTCACCCTCCCCACTGGAAGTCAGACGGTCCCTGCAGCGACGTTGGACGGCTGCTAGGAAAGGACCGACGGAGCTGCAACTGGGGAAGTGAGTAGAAAACAAGAGAGGGGGGTCTGGATGATGACAGGGGGTATGAGGGGGGTCTGGATAATGATAGGGGGGCAAGGGGGATCTGTATTATGGGGGGATGAGGGGGGTCTGGATGATGACAGGAGGGATGAGGGGGGTCTGGATGATGACAGTGGGTGTCGGGATCATGACAGGGGAGGGCGGGATGATGACGGGGGGAGGAAAGATGATGGGGGGATGATGTATTTCCCACCCTAGGCTTATACTCGAGTCAATAGGTTTTCCTGGGTTTTTGGGATGAAATTAGGGGTCTCGGCTTATATTCGGGTCGGCTTATCCTCGAGTATATATGGTAGTTATGATTTTTTTCCAGAAGTAAGACAAAATCAAACCTATATAAGAAGGATATCATTTTAATCATATGGACCTACATAATAAAGATAAGGTGTAATTTTTACCGAAAAATGCACTATGTAGAAACGAAAGCCCCCAAAATGTACAAAATGGTGGTTTTTTTTTTGTTGCAATGTAGAATTGGTAGAATTGGTGGCGCAAAAAAAAAAGCCCTCATATGAGTCTGTAGGTGCAAAATTGAAAGAGTTATGATTTTTAAAAGGTGAGAAGGAAAAACGAAAGTGCAAAAACGGAAAAACCCTGAGTCCTTAAAGGAAATCTGCAGCAAAATACAACTTATCCCCTATCCACAGGATGGAGGATAACTGTTTGATAATGGGGGGTCTGACAGCTGGGACCCTTGCAATCTCCTGCACGGGGCCACGGCCCTGCCATGGCTCTCCCGTGCAGCAGGCATGCTGGGTACAGTGTAACATCGCGGCCGACACACCTCCTCCATGTTTCTCTATGGGAGAGGCAGGGAGGCAGCGTTCGTTCCTCCCCACCTCTCCCATAGAACTGTATGAGGAGGGGGCGTGGAGGTGTACCATCGACCTCAGAGAGGTCGACACTATGCGCATTATCCACTCACATAGAGCGGCAATGCGGGGGCCCAGTTTTCGAGATCACAGGGGTTGGACCCCCCACGATCAGACACTTATCCTGTATCCTGTGGATAGGGGATAAGTTGTATTTTGCTGCAGATGTCCTTTAAGGGGTTAAATTAGATATGCCTTTAGAGCCAAATATTGAGAGATATTACAGGTATTCTAGGTTGCCAAGATAATAATTAAAAATAAATTAGATGCCTTGTAATATACTATTGGTATATTGTATGTATATGAAAGTATGGCTGTTATGACAAGGTTCATTTTGACTAAAGTAGCTGAAGTGAGCTGCTTGAAGGAAATGTATCACCTAGATTTGTTTATACTGATTAGAGACATAAACTGTAACAAGTTCATTTTTCTATTCTGTTTCTGTTTTCTAATTATTATTTCATTTTTGTACATCAGTATAGTGGACACCATCTTGCGTGAGCTATTTTTAAAAGCATTTAGGGATAGTCTATTGGGGCTTTACGGCAATAGAATGAAGCTGTCCCATTATTATGAATAATGAAAGGTGTCTTGGCATGTTCAGTGACCTTTGCAGAGATTAGCAATAGCTATTGTATGTACCCCTATTATCTATACAGTGGTGTTACATTTTATTCTCATCTTGTGTGTGTTGGTAAGGGCAGCACTGCTGGGAAATTATCTGTATAGGACAGAAAGTCTCAGCTTAGTTTCAGGCCTAGTTAAAAGTGATCAGTAGCCTCTACTCACCATTAATGATGGTCATCAGCGATCATGCTGTTGTCCATCATTAACCCTTTTCATGCCATTATTAATGCCGATCACCAAATCTAAAAGCTGAAATGACAGTTGCTAAGGGTTTGGGGGGAACTCATCGGACCCCCTTGCAGTACAATCACAGGAGTCAGATGAGTTAAGATGGCCACAGTTTCCTGCCTACCTCAGTGCCCGCCATAGGTTCTCCACTAATACAGGCAGACTGTACTAGTAGAGCACCAATTTTACTGTTCAATGCTATGCAAGAAATAAAATGATAGGGACTTAAATCCTCCCCTAATAAAAATTCTAATCACTCCACTTTTCCCAATTTTATAAAAAAAAAAAAAAAAAAGGAAACAAACGGAATTGTCTGAAATATTAAAATATAGGGGGAGATTCATCAAAACTTTTTCTCAGCAAAGGTTTTGATTAATCTCCTCCACATTTATCATTGTATATCAGAACATCATATTTTATATCATATATCAGAAATAAAGGAATAAAAAGTGATCAAATAGCCCCATCCAAGTAAATAAATAAAACTATAGATCACAGTGGAAAAAAATTACAAAGGTGTCAGAAAAGGGCAATTAAAAAAAAAAAAAGTTTTAATTGTGTTACAGTTGTAAAATAAAACAAATCATTAGAAATTGGGTATCATTGTAATTGCATTGACCTACAGAATAAAGTTATGTCAGTTTTACTATGAAGTTTTTCACCCCGCAAATAATTTGATTTAGTTTCCCATAGATTTGGTGGTTAAATGAGTGATGTCATTACAAAGTAAAACTGGTCCTGCATAAAATAAGACCTCATATGGCCCTGTAGATGGAAACCTAATAGAGTTATTGCTATTAGAAAGCAAAAGGGAAAAAACAAAAACAAAAATTGGCCTGAGTTTTTCTGACCATCTAAAATGCCTATTCAGCTTGACATTATACATTTTATACATTTTTATTATTCATTTCTATTAGTTAATAAATGTATTTCAGGGTCTATTGTTTTTATATGTATAAAAGGGTTGCACATACTTCATAGTTCAGCAAAATCTTTCACTGCTATCAAAATCTTTTACTAATTTAATAAACAACCTGTATCGATCCCGGTGACCTGTTTTTCATCCCTCTATGCATGAATTTCTGTGCAACACTAGCAAACAGTCAAATTACCAATGCTAAATTGATTACTTTCATGTAAAATAATAGTAACACAATGATTGGATATTGGCAACTAAACTTTCCCCCTTCTCCCTATCTTGTTTTACATTATCTTTTCATTGTGTCAGCAAAACAAGAAATACTATCTATGTGTTAATATTAAATTAAGCCCAATATAAGTTACATGCTACAAAAAGAAAACTAGAGTTCTGCAATTTTCTACATTGATCCAGAATACATAGGTCACTGCATTTGCATGATTTGCTGCAAAAGTGTCTGCCCATTGATGAATGGAGGACATTTTGTATCAGCACTGTCAAAGGTCAATTCAAGAGAATTCAATCATTTTAAAGTAAACGCTGAACATTGTTACAGTTGCAAAAGAACCTCGGAAGAGTGATTAAGAAGATAACATGTCCACTTGCCTTTGTCAAGGCTAAAAGAAATGAAAAGGTAAAGTAGCAATGAAGGAGAAAAACTTAAGATACCATAGCTGTGTATGAGAAATGTATTCTCTTTAGTGCAGAGGAAGAACCTATTAGCCCCAGGTACCCAGGACCAGAACAAATGTGTCTAGGATATCAAGCAGTTAATTTATCAACTCCCCAAACTAACTGTAGACCCTTAAACAACACCAAAGATAAAGGTCTTTATTTACTATTGGCATTCCTTAGAAATTGTGGTTAAAAAAAAAAAGTATTGGAAACTGCATTTCACTCTATTTATTAATGTTGTGCGGCAAACATTTACCAAAATTTCCTTTTTTTAAGTTATTCAGTTATTTAACTAAAATGTGTGTGGCTTTGTACTTATATACACTATATTGCTTAAAATGCATAAACATCTTCTATCTAACCCCAAATTTTCACAATGAAACACCATGAAAGGGGTACTCCACTGGAAAATATTTTCTTTTAAATCAACTGGTGCCAGAAAGTTAAACAGATTTGTAAATTACTTCTATTAAAATATCTTAATCCTTCCAGTACTTATCAGCTGCTATATACTAGAGAGGAAGTTCTTTTCTTTTTGAATTTCTTTTCTGTTTGACCACAGTGCTCTCTGCTGACACCTCTGTCCATGTCAGTAACTATCCAGAGCAGGAAAGGTTTGCTATGGGGATTTGCTCCTACTCTGGATAGTTCCTGACATGGGCAGAGTTGTCAGCAGAGAGCACCGTGGTCAGACAGAAAGGAAATTCAAAGAGAAAAGAACTTCCTCTGTAGTATAAAGCAGCTGATAAGAACTGGAAGGATTAATATTTTTAAATATAAATATTTTTTTTTTACAAATCTGTTTAACTTTCTTGCACCAGTTGATTTGAAAACATTTTCCACGAGGGTACCCCTTTAACCTCTTCAGGACATAGGGCGTATGGATATGCCCTGCATCCCGAGTCCTTAAGGGCCGAGGGCGTATCCATACGCCCATGGGAATTCCGGTCCCCACCGCTAGCCAGTTGGGGACCGGAGCCGGATGCCTGCTGAAATCGTTCTGCAGGCATCCCGGCATATCGCCCAGGGGGGTCATTATGTCCAGTGGGGACAATTCAGTCCAGCGATCTGCGGCGATTCCGGGTCAATCGGGTCTCCAGTGACCCGGTGACCCGGAATTACTGGCTGGCCTGCAGGGGTGAGGTGGCACTGGTGCCACCTCACGATTGCCCTGATTCGTCGGCCGGATTACCGGCCGACCAATCAGGGCGCCTGCTGCGGGTGTCACTCCCGCACCCGCTCCGCCCCTCTTCCGGAGGACGTGAGCGGGTGCGGGACGTGCACCCCGGGTGCTGGGGACCCCGATCCCCGGCGTCAATGTTGGGATCGGGGCCCCAGGAGCAGCGGCGGCGGCGGGACTGACCTCATGCGGCTGGATCGTTGGAGGTGAGTTACAGCCTCCTGCTGTTGCTTAGCAACAGCTCCCAGCATGCAAAAAGGGCATGCTGGGAGCTGTAGTTATGCAACAGCAGGAGGCAGACCACCACAACTCCCAGCATTCCCTTATGGGCATGCTGGGACTTATGGTTTTGCAACAGCTGGAGGCACATTTTTTCTATGGAAAAGTGTACCTTCAGCTGTTGTATAACTACAACTCCCAGCTTGCACAAACAGCTAAAGTGCATGCTGGGAGTTGTAGTGGTGCATCTGATGGTTGCATAACTACAACTCCCAGCATGCCCATTGGCTGTCGGTGACTGCTGAGAGTTTTAGTTTTGCAACAGCTGAAGGCACACTGATTGTGAAACAGAGTTTTTTTTTTACCTAACTCAGTGTTTCACGACCGGTGTGCCTCCAGCTGTTGCAAACTACAACTCTCAGCAGTCACCTTACACCATGCACCGTACATGCTGGGAGTTGTAGTTTTGCAACAGCTGGAGGCACACTGGTTGTGAAACACTGAGTTAGGTCACAAACTCAGTGATACATAACCAGTGTGCCTACAGTTGTTGCAAAACTACAACTCTCAGCAGTCACCGACAGCCAATGGGCATGCTGGGAGTTGTAGTTATGCAACAGCTGGATGTCCCCCCCCCCCCCCCCCCAATGTGAACGTACAGGGTACACTCACATGGGCAGAGGATTACAGTAAGTATCTGGCTGCAAGTTTGAGCTGCCGCAAACTTTCTGCTGCAGCTCAAACTGCCAGCGAGAAACTACTGTGAACCCCCGTCCGTGCGACTGTACCCTAAAAACACTACACTACACTAACACAAAAAATTTAATAAAAAGTAAAAAACACTACATATACACATACCAGGGGGCCCCTGTGCAAGGAATGTGCCTGCCCCCCCCCCCCATATGTCTATTGTTCATAGGATTGTGCATAGGATTGTGCCTGCCCCCCCTGCTTCCATTAACCCCCTGCTCCTTGCATTCACCTCATCCTGCCCCTCCTTCCATTCACCCTCCACTTCTATTACCCCCCCCCCCCTCATGCTTCCATTCCCCCCCCTGCTCTTTCTTCCATTCACCCCTCCTGCCCCTGCTTCCATTCACCCCCCCCCCCCACTTCCATTACCCCCTGCTCCTTCCATTCACTCCCATGCTTCCACTACCCCCTGCACCTATTAACCCCTCCTGCTCCTTCCATTCACCCCTCCTGCCCCTGCTTCCATTCACCCCCCACTTCCACTACCCCCTGCACCTATTAACCCCTCCTGCTCCTTCCATTCACCCCTCCTGCCCCTGCTTCCATTCACCCCCCACTTCCACTACCCCCTGCACCTATTAACCCCTCCTGCTCCTTCCATTCACCCCATCCTGCCCCTCGTTCCTTCCCCCCCGCGCTTCCATTCCCCCACTGCTTCTTTCATTCACCCCATCCTGCCCCTCATTCCATTACCCTCCTTGCTTCCATTAACCCCCCCTGCTTCCATTAACCCCCTCCCCATGCTTACATTACACATACACCCCCACTTCCCTTAACCCCCCTGCTTCCATTAACCCCCCCTGCTCGTTCCATTCACCCCATCCTGCCCCTCTTTCCATTCTCTCCCCCTGCGCTTTCATTACAACCCCCCCATTTCCATTAACCCCCCCCCTGCTTTCATTACAAACCCCCCCCCCCCTGCTTCCATTAACCCCCTGCTCCTATTATTTAGATAGATATGGGATAGATAAATAGATAGATATGAGATAGATAGGACATAGATCAGTGTTTTCCAACCAGGGTGTCTCCAGCTGTTGCAAAACTACAACTCCCAGCATGCCTGGACAGCCAAAGGCTGTCCTGGCATGCTGGGAGTTGTAGTCGTGCAACATGTAGGCACTTTTGTTGACAAACACTGCAAACTTGCAAAGCCCTAACCCGCTCATCTTTATAAAGTTACCTACTGTTCACACAGCGCACGGCCCTCAACTCACCGGGGATGCAGTGTAATCCGAGACAGGGGCCACATGATGCCGGGGATGAAGAGGAGCTGAGGCAGTTGTTCCTCATGGAGTTATCAGGGGATGAAGCACGGCCTGATGCATGGACAGGTCAGAGGGCTTGGAGCTGACTTCCTGCCTGTGCGGGGGACGTCTACTCCCACCAGCCCCTCTGCTCTTAAAGCGACAGTCACACTAACGGGGGCCTCCCTCTCAAGACCCGGGCCCAGCGTACAGATACCTCTATGCTATGCCACTGGCAGTGGGCCCCCTTACTTGCTGGGCCCTTGTGCAGTTGAACCTGCTGCACATATGGTTTGTCCGCCCCTGACACATACCCCTATACAACCCCCCTCCCCTCCCCAATAAAAATGAAAAATGTCTGGTACGCCACTGTTTCCAGAACGGAGCCTCCAGCTGTTGCAAAACAACTCCCAGTATTGTCGGACAGCCGTTGACTGTCCAGGCATGCTGGGAGTTTTGCAACAGCTGGAGGCACCCTGTTTGGGAATCACTGGCGTAGAATTCCCCTATGTCCACCCCTATGCAAGTCCCTAATTCAGGCCTCAAATGCACATGGCGCTCTCACTTTGGAGCCCTGTCGTATTTCAAGGCAACAGTTTAGGGTCACATATGGGGTATCGCCGTACTCGGGAGAAATTGTGTTACAAATTTTGGGGGGTATTTTCTGCTTTTACCCTTTTTAAAAATGTAAAATTTTTGGGGAAACAAGCATTTTAGGTAAAAAAAATTTTTTTTTTTTACATATGCAAAATTCGTGAAACACCTGTGGGGTATAAAGGTTCACTTAACCCCTTGTTACGTTCCCTGAGGGGTCTAGTTTCCAAAATGATATGCCATGTGGGTTTTTTTTTTGCTGTCCTGGCACCATAGGGGCTTCCTAAATGCGGCATGCCCCCAGAGAAAAATTTGCTTTCAAAAAGCCAAATGTGACTCCTTCTCTTCTGAGACCTGCAGTGCGCCAGCAGAGCACTTTTCACCCCTATATGGGGTGTTTTCTGAATCAGGAGAAATTGGGCTTCAAATTTCTAGTGGTATTTTCTGCTATTACCCTTTTTAAAAATAAAAAGTTTGGGGGAAAACAAGCATTTTAGGTAAAAAATTTTTTTTTTTTTTTTACATTTGCAAAAGCCGTGAAACACCTGTGGGGTATTAAGGTTCACTTTACCCCTTGATACGTTCCCCGAGGGGTCTAGTTTCCAAAATGGTATGCCGTGTGTTTTTTTTTTGCTGTTCTGGCACCATAAGGGCTTCCTAAATGCAACATGCCCCCCAAAAACCATTTCAGAAAAACGTACTCTCCAAAATCCCCTTGTCGCTCCTTCGCTTCTGAGCCCTCTACTGCGCCCGCCGAGCACTTTACATAGAAATATGAGGTGTGTCCTTACTCGAGAGAAATTGGGCTACAAATACAAGTAAAAATTTTGTCCTTTTACCCCTTGTAAAAATTCAAAAATTGGGTCTACAAGAACATGTGAGTGTAAAAAATGAAGATTGTGAATTTTCTCCTTCACTTTGCTGCTATTCGTGTGAAACACCTAAAGGGTTAAAACACTTACTGAATACATTTTGAATACTTTGGGGGGTGCAGTTTTTATAATGGGGTCATTTATGGGGTATTTCTAATATGAAGGCCCTTCAAATCCACTTCAAACCTGAACTGGTCCCTGAAAAATACTGAGTTTGAAAATTTTGTGAAAAATCGGAAAATTGCTGCTGACCGTTGAAGCCCTCTGGTGTCTTCCAAAAGTAAAAACTCATCAATTTTATGATGCAGACATAAAGTAGACATATTGTATATGTGAACCAAAAAAATTTATTCGTAATATCCATTTTCCTTACAAGCAGAAAGCTTCAAAGTTAGAAAAATGCAAAATTTTCAAATTTTTCATCAAATTTACGGATTTTTCACCAAGAAAGGATGCAAGTATCGACAAAAATTTACCACAATGTTAAAGTAGAATATGTCACGAAAAAACAATCTCGGAATCAGAATGATAACTAAAAGCATCCCAGAGTTATAAATGTTTAAAGTGACAGTGGTCAGATGTGCAAAAAATGCTCCGGTCCTTAAGGCCAAAATGGGCTCCGTCCTGAAGGGGTTAAAGACTCCAATTTCTAATGAAACCAATTTGAAACAAATTCATGGCATGCTATAAGAACACTAACAGGATTCACTATGGGACTGTGGAGGTTAACCAAGAGCTTTACTAAGTTATCTCCATTAGATCCATTGAGAATAACTGACAAGATCAATTGCTTTTAAACACAAAAGGGGCAACAAGAGACCCATATTGTCATGATTGGTGGGGTTCCTGGCTTTAAGATACTTGTCAACTATCCTGTGGATAGGTGAGATTATGACAGTTTACAACCTATCCTGTGAGCCTCCTTCAAACATAGGTTTTTCTTTTCATCTCATTTCCTATGGAAAAGTCTAAAAAACTGTCATAACTAGAGTAGTTGGGAAAAAGAAAAAAAAGGACCCCAAAAATGCACCAAAATTAACGAAAAATGACAGAAAGTATTGTTTGCAGTGCATTGTGTGGTGCACTAGTGCTTCTGTCTGTGTTGCAGGGTGTATAATTTCTGTATGTGACGCCCAAGATTTTGTGGCACCCATCGGGAGTTAGGCAGACTGTGGTATGTGACTTGGGGTGGTTTGATGTATCACTTTGTGACGCCAGGGCACCGTTAACAGCTTTTCCTGGGCCAGGGGCAGAATAATCAATACCCCAATGCCAGGTTACGGATAACTGTCTTTATCGAGGCAGGAGTAGTCATTACAATCCTCACAACACAGTTTAGAGTAGAGGAGATGCAGGGTAACCATTGGGAGCCCTGTAGCCTTTCTGTGACTTATAGTATTTTACACCCACTTGGCTTTACTTGTTGCAGACTTGGGACTTTAGACTTAGTTTTGAGGCCTCCCACACTGACTAGGGTTTTGATAGTGTCCAATTAACACTACACTGCCACGGTATGAACTAGCCCTTGGGATCAGGCTTCCAGAGGCTTTCTACTGTATTTATCCTGGACTAACACTGTGTGACTCACCGCTTCCTGTGCCCACAGCTGGAAATTTCCGACTCTTCCTGGGCGGGGAACACTTGCAGAATAGTGTGGTCGCTTGCTTGAAGATTTTCTTTAGGCTTCCCTTGAATAACCTCACACACCTACTGACCCTTCTTCACACTAGAGCTCAAACTGAGCTCTGCACTCCACACACACACACACTCCAACAACACAACTGTATAACTCCTCCCCTCTACACTATATATGGCATCAGGCTCACATGGGTACTCTGTATCATACCTCCTAACAGTGCAAAACATTATAAATTAATAAAGCCCATAGTTAATATTACAGCATCACCTGAGCAGCAGAGCCCATCGCAGGCACCTGAAGTAATGTTTACCTGACAGGACCCACTCCGGTACTGGGACACCACAATTGCATTTACGAATATTGTTTTTTTTACCAAACATCTGGCAACAGAGCTTTTTTTTCTCATTAAAAAAACTGTAAAAGTGAAGGGAAAATGCAACAAGAAATGCTCACCCTACGTGCCCCATATGTTTCTTTCTTTACCGTATTATAATTAATTAATAGAAAAACTCCTAGTGTCTACCTCAACATGCATAGCATCTCACATGTTTCTTAGATTTATGCAGATAATAAACTGGCTCTGAGACAAAAGCCCATCCAGTGTGTTAACAGTATGCAAAATTTGGATGATGGACAGTCACTGTTCAATATCATACATACTCCTGCTGACACATACAGATAGCTGTACTCAAGCTAGAAGCTCTATTTTATTAATAAGGCAAAATCTGCCAATCAATGAATAAACTACCGTTAGAAAACTAACCTGATATGACTATTATTATTATCAATAATAATGATTAACATTTTTATTATAATCACAAGAGTAGTATGACTCTAACTATGGTCTACTGTATAACTTTGTATTTATTACTAGTATAATGTACTATAAACATTGTAAATAGCTCTGTGGTGTTTAATGAGAACTTTCTGTCCTAGTGCTTGTCCAGCTGGAGAAGTGCCAGCATAAAAAGTGCCCATCTGTCGCCACCCATAGGGGAATATGTTTGTTTTCATATTGTACTTTTAATCAAGACAAACATAATCAAATAAATATCCATCCAAAGCCTTTTCTTTGAATGCAATATATTGTGCATTTGTGTTCTGCACCAGTTTACATGTTCCCAGAATTAATAATTCATTATCTTATTAGGAAAACAAAACAATAGATTTGTTTCTGCCTTCTTTGGAATTTTTATTTTGTTTTGTGCTTGTAATTGGCTATGAAATAATGATCTGGGCATGCAATGTATTTTAAAGTGTAGTCTCATAATTTTCAGAAATCTTTGCCTGTAATAATTATTAATACTGAAACAGTAGCGGAGAAATGTTTTATTCTTGATGTCATGGAGCAGGTATTAATGATCCACAGAGGACCGGAAATTACCATAACCGATGTGACCGTAGCTTTAATCCAGTAAACAATCCAACTGTTAGGGACACGGATGATTTGAATCAACAAGGGTGAAAAGATTTGGATAGTATGTGCATTAATGTTAATAGAAATAGATTATAGAGGAATATTTGTGATGTGACCTTCTGCACACTAATTGAAATAGTACTCAGAGTCAGCAGTGGAGTAATCAAGTTAAACATTGACTCATAAATCATCATGAAAAGTGCTGTCACAATTATTGCACTATGTATCTGGCCAGTCTCACTAAAATGTCGGCTACAGCGATCTTTAGGTTAATAGGAACAGATATGGCATTTAAAGACTATTTGAATCAAATCTGCTGTGAGGTGGGATGTGTTACTCTGTTAATTTACAGATAATTTGAAGTGATGTACTTAGGGATAGCAGTGACGCAGCTGAGCCTGTGCATGAATGTGAGAAGGTGCTGGGTGAATTAATATATACTTCCAGGAGTTTACATGACCATTCTAGGGCCTGGCACTACAAATGTGCACTCTCACGGCACAATTTTAAACGTTTGTCTAAATAAGTAGACCCCATGCAGCACCTTTTCTATGTAATATGTACCTCCAGTTCTGAAATTATTGAGCAGCTCATATGGAATCAAAAAATTCTATGAATTTTTGACAAATTCTCCCATCTCTAGTTATTATTATGCTGTAATGCAGATCTAATGGGCTAAGACATGGAAAACATATTAGGCCAAAACAAGATTTCTGTGAGTACATTTACTTATACAATGAAATAACGTTTGCATTTGTGCTTACAATTCTGTCTGCTGGCAATATTACTAGAGATCAGTATCAGCAGAGGAGTTTGGTTTCGTTTACAGCTCCTGGACTCTTTTGTAATAACATCTTGTAATTACATGATGTTATATAACAAACATTATTGCATAAGGGAGTGTACTCACTGCAACAGAATTCTTGTTTTCCATGTTTTAGACACAAAAAAGTAAAGTTTTATCTTTTTCAAGTTGTTAGTTACAAGTTGAATCAGCTCTGGGTCAGTCATGGTTAACCACAGCATTGTGGGGCATTAAGTAGATGTATTACCCAAGCCCTGTCCCCAGTCCACGCAGAAGAAATATTAATTCTGTAATTGTGTTTCAAATCCAAAAAGGTGTTTCTCAAGCCAAAAAAATATCAGCTGTAGACCACAAAGCTACTGTGAACCTATAGACTTTGTTTTGCTATACTACTATTACCCCCAGCTGGCCCTGCACTATTTATCCTTTTATCCTCGGGAGCACCACACCCATAGTTTGAGGGCCTTTCACCCTCACCTCCCGCCTGCTGGAGGTAGTTTCAAAACCAAACACAGCGGAAACATCATAGCATCGTGATCTACACTGTTAACGTAACTTTTGAGTGTGACCCACATTGATCGGATACTTATGGTTCTTCCAGTGGATATGCCATAAATGTCCAGATGAGAATATCCCTACTTAAGAAACGTTATTGTTCCTATTATTTGTTCTTATTACTAAGATTGTCAGGCTATGGTAAGATAGGCCTTCGGAGCCACGATCACTAATTCCATCAGATTTAATGGGATGACTAGAACTGCATGCAGCAGTTCTAGTGCAGCCAGAAGATGTACTGAGCAGGCAGCAATGCATACAGCATCACTACTCATCCTACAGATGCCCTACACATTCGCTGGGCCAGGTAAGAGAGCGCCTAGCCCAACAAATGTAGTAAGCAACAATGGAAACAATACAGTGCCACTCAAGTACACTTGCCTGTAACACTCTACAAAAATTCAGTGGGTTATGCTAAGTCTGTATAAATAAAGGTTAACTTTTTTAGGTGACATCTTAAGGCAAAAATGACTATTACCGATGAGCTTAGGTGGCTAATCGGCTGCTGGATATACAATCCAAAGATGCAGCCTGGCTTAGCTAGGCTGTATCAGTGGAGCACCGATTAGGCTAAGTTTCCACTCGGCTTTTTTTCTGGCAGTTTTTGGAAAACTGCCGCTGCAGTTTTGAGCCAAAGCCAGAAGTGTATTCAAAAGGAATAGGACATATAAAGGAAGAACCTACACTTCTCCTCCCTTCTGACTTTGGCTCAAAAACTGCAGTGGCAGTTTTACAAAAGCTGCCAGAAAAATAACCAAGTGGAAACTTAGCCTTACACTGTATAATGCAATGCAATATGCATAGCATTATGCAGAGAATGCAATCTGATGATTTACAAAACTATATAAAAGCCCCTCCCCCATTAAAAAATGTAATTATCGGGGGGGCGTGGTCTGCCATGCAAGCAGTGCAGACGTGTTCCTGCTGAGCTCCGCCGCCACCCGCACTTCAGGGACCTGAAACCTGCCTTTATGCCGAAGAGACGCTCCCGGGGCACAGCTAGGAGGACCCTAACCTCTCTGGCATCCCCCACGCCGATCTCCAACTTCTTTGCCCCGCTGGCGACTGTACCGGAGGCCTCTGAAATGGTCCCCCCCGGGCCGCAGCCATTGCATGCTCCAGCTTCCCCGCCACTGGACGCTCCGCCCCCCGAAGTAAGGCGCGCGAGCGGTGTGGAGCGGGCGCAGGGCCGACCTACGGAAGGACCCCCAGCTGCTGCCGCAGGCTCCAAAGGACGGGAGGACCCCCTGCTGGAAGCCGCCACACCGGTTCCGCCACTACTGATTGACCTGCCGCTGACTGACCTGTGCCGGAGTCTCGGGCCTCCCTCACCGCCGCTGGCGGCCTCTCCACTGCTGCGCCACTCTGCAGGTACGGGCACCGGAGGCCTTCATACCCCGCTCAGTCCTCGACCTTGGGGGGAGACTGCCCCCTCCCCCAGCCCTCGTTTGGACTCTGCCTGGGCGGCTGAACCGCTCCCCTCGCCCATTGATAGCAGTGGGCTGAGCTCTGGTGTCCCCCAGATCGGCAGCTTGGACACTTTGACCCCAGTAATGGCTGCAGCCCCAACGGCAGCCGCAGACCCTGGATCCCCTCTGCTGTTCCCCCTGGGGGCCCCATCTACCCCTGTCCACCCGCCAGTAGAACAGCATGGGCCTCCTTCCAGCCCCACCTGGGCCTCCCACCAGGGCAGCCCCTGGCTGGCCTCACCTGACCTTCCACCTTCCCAGGGGGCTTCAACACTGGCCCCCCCGCTACCCCCTAGTCTACCCGCTGTAGACACCCATCTCGGTAGCCTCACTGCAAGTACTCAGATCCCCAACCAATCTGCAGCTCTTATCCTTCAGGCCCACCCTGAGCTTCAGGCCTTGCTTTCCTTCTTACCTACAAAGCAGGACTTAGCTGCGATTACTGACACTCTGAAATCAACATGGCGGCAGGACCTACAGGCGGTCCAAACTGAAATGGACTCTCTGACCTCTAAAGTGGAGTCACTGGACTCATTTCGTTCTGAAGTGCGACATTCCCTGAGTGAATTACGCACCACGATGTCTCAACAGGCCACTCACCAGAGACTTTTGCACTCTCACCTGGATGACCAGGAAAATCGCAACCGTCGCAATAACGTTAGGATTCGGGGCCTCCCTGAGGCGACACGAGCTGAAGATCTCTTGCCTACAGTGACTGACATCTTTAATTCTCTTCTGGGCCGGCCGGCTCAAACTCCTCTAGCTATTGATAGGGTCCATAGAGCCTTGAGACCCCCCAGTTCTGACCCAAATAACCCCAGAGACGTCATTTGCCGTGTCCATTACTACTCGGAAAAGGAAGAGATTATGAGAAGGGCCAGGCAGCTCAAGGAGATTGACTTTGTTGGTGCCAAGTTATTACTGTTTCCTGACCTCTCCCGCCACACCCTGCGCCTACGGGCTGCCTTGAAGCCACTGCTTGCGGAACTGCAGTCACGTCACATTCTTTACAGATGGGGGTTTCCGTTCGCTTTATTTGCTCACCACCAAGGGAAATATGCTACACTGCGCACTCCGGAGGATTTGCCTGACTTTTTGTCTGTGTTTGACCTCCCACCTGTTCAACTGCTGGACTGGGAAAGACTTCTGGACAACCCCTTTGCACCTGTTCCACCGCCCCAGCCCCGTACACGGAGGCGCCAGCCGGATGGACCTTCTCCAAGACCGCAGCGCTCCCGCCGCCGACCCCGCAGTCTCTCCGGGTCAATGGATGGTCCAGGTGGCTCGGGAGACCGCTGAGATCCTACTGCTGCTGGTCCTCTTTGATTTACAGTGTTGTGGTGACCTTTTCTGATTGCTCTACATGCTGTGGTTCTCTCCTGGTACTACGTTTCTCCTCCTCTCACCGTTTTCTTACTGTCCTGTGTCCCCTTTTCCTCCCTGGTCTGTATACTAGACTCCCCGCGGAGCTCCTCTATCTCATACTTCCTGTCTCTTCCCTCCCTGGATGGCGGTTTGGCCTCGGCTGCTCGTTTTATGTCATCCCCTTCATCTTCCTTTCCCTCTTGTCTGTCACTTCTGCACCACCTGCTGACCTACCCCCAATAGGTAGTGACAGGATTGTACCCCTGTCCGGTTATAGCTTGTGCTACTGATAGGATATTTTTGCAGGCATCCTAGCTGACCTGCTACGTTTTCCCCAGTTTAGTTTGTTGTTGTCTTTTTTTTCTTTTTTTCTTTCTCTTCCCTCTACCTCGTCTAGTGTCAACTCCTCTCGTTCTTTCCCCATCCTACACACCTAGTTCCCCTCTTTCCTAGCTGCCTTGCGCCCCCCCCCTCTTCTGCTATCGTCCTTCCCTCTCCCTTCCCTTTTTTTTTTCTTTCCTCTCTTCCTATCCGGCGTCCCTTCGACGCACCCCCCTCCCCCCCCCCCCCCCTCCTTTTAATTTTTTTTTTTTTTTTTTTTTTTTTTTTTTCCCTTGCCATCCCCGTTATTATGTCAGTTAAAATAGCTTCCCTGAATGTTCAGGGCTTTAATGTCCCTGAGAAAAGAGCTAAGATCCTTTACTCCATGCATAAACAACGTGCCTCCATCTTATGTTTACAGGAGACCCATCTCTTGCGCGACCACGCAGCCGTGGTACGCAACAGATACTTCCCTGTTTGTTTTCATAGCTGCGACCCCTCCCATAAGGTTAAGGGTGCCTCTATTTTATTTCATAAGTCCCTACCTGTCCATGTAATAGACTCTAAACTCGATACCGAGGGGCGCTATGCCTTTGTTTCCTGCACACTCCAAGGTAAACCCTATACCATCGCTAATATTTATGCGCCCAACCATGGCCAGTTGACGTTCCTGCAGCATACCTTTGATGACCTCACCTCCTTCGCACAGGGCACTCTTATTGTCTGTGGTGATTTTAATGTGTCTTTGCTTCCCTCCTTAGATTCCTCCTCTGGGACCTCTGCCCTCTCGTTCACGCAATTAAACAAGATCCGAAAGCTTCTACATCTGATGCAACTGTCTGATCCCTGGAGGTTGTACCACCCGGACGCACGTGACTATACTTTCTATTCTCATGCACGACAGACCTACACAAGACTGGACTATATTTTTGTTAGTCACTGCCTTCTCCCTCAGGTTCTTTCAACGACCATAGGCTCGATAGTATTCTCTGACCATGCCCCGGTGTTCTGTGATTTGTCTCTCCCGGACTGTCCGCGGGGGGAGTTTGTGTGGAGACTCAACGAGTCGCTCCTTTCGGATTCTCTCTGTTTGGCGGATCTGAAATCAGCGACTACTAATTTCATGCAGGATCATGCCAGTGATCCTACCTCCCCTCAACTTAAGTGGGAGGCCTTAAAATGTGTGCTCCGTGGTGTTCTGATTAAGCACGGTTCTAGACTTAAGCGTGAATCCTCCCAGAAATTGAAGGAATTGCTAATCCGCTTACATACTTTGGAGTCTCGACACAAATCCTCCCTGTCGGATGAGGTGCTTAAAGAACTCATGGACGTCCGCAGAGACATTCAGGTTCGCATAGATAGGAAGTATAACCGGTATAGACAGATCTGTTCTAGTGTGACTTACGAATGGGGCAACAAATCGGGGCGACTGTTAGCACGAGCGTTGCGTGATAGGAGAGCGGCCACGCATATCCCTTCTATTAAATCGCCCTCAGGCTCTCTGGTCCACCTCACCTCCCAGATACTAGATAGTTTCCGGGCATATTATGAGGGCCTTTATAGCCTGGACTCGGGCCTTGCCGGTCCTGACTCTTTGTCCCCCGATCTGCAGGCCTATCTCTTGAGGACGCAGCTGCCTTCTCTTCCCCCCCAGTCCCTCTTGGACTTGGAACGCCCCTTTTCCCAGGAAGAGGTGACAGAAGCCATTAGGTCTATGCCCTCAGGGAAAGCACCTGGCCCTGACGGGTATACTGCCAAATTTTATAAGCTTCTTGCTTCAGATTTGACTCCGTCACTGTTGGCCTCCTTTAATTCAGTATCCGCCACGTCCCCATTCCCCAGCTCATTTCTCCAGGCATTTATTACTGTGATCCCGATGGAGGGTAAGGACCCGAACCTCTGTCAAAGCTATCGCCCGATATCCCTTATTAATGTAGACACGAAATTGTACGCTAAATTACTAGCCCTCAGACTGAACCCATTATTGGGGACCCTCATCCACCCTGACCAGACGGGCTTCGTACCTGCTAGAGAGGCCAGAGATAACACCCTGAAGACTTTCTCTGTGATCCACCACGCTCAAACTTCTCGGTTGCCATGTGTTTTATTGTCCCTGGACGCCGAGAAGGCTTTTGACAGGGTGGCATGGGGGTTCTTGAGGGGTGTCCTGTCTCATCTGGGTTTAGGCCCGCTAATGTTGTCACGTATCTTTGCCTTGTATACCCACCCACAAGCTAGGATAAGGATAAATGGTTCCCTCTCCTCTCCTATCCCTATCTGCAATGGCACGAGACAAGGGTGCCCCCTGTCCCCTCTCCTATATGTCCTAGCCATGGAACATCTCTTGCAAGCTATCAGACAGAGTGAACAGGTTCGGGGAGTGCCGGTCGGGGGAGAAGTTGTCAAATGTGCTGCCTTTGCTGATGACTTGTTATTGTTCCTGTCAGACCCTTGCGGTAGCATCCCTGCCCTCTTCACTCTTTTGGATGACTATGGTCGTTTTAGCAATTATAAACTAAATATAACTAAGAGTGTAGCCCTAGACGTGTCATTAGGTCCTGGAGGCGTCGCAGAGCTCAGGAAGCAGTATGCCTTCCGTTGGGCGTCCAACTCCTTCAAATACCTAGGGATCCAGGTCCCCAGTGACTTGACCCGCCTGTATGACTTGAACTTCGGCCCCCTACTTACCTCCTTTTCCTCTGACTTGACCAAATGGGACAGACGAGACTTTTCCTGGATTGGACGAGTCAACATACTTAAAATGAACATATTGCCCAGACTGCTTTACCTTTTTCAGACTATCCCTATCCTTCTCCCCCGCTCCTTTTTTCTGACCATTAACAAAATATTTATCAAATACGTGTGGGGCCTCCGGGGTCACCGCGTGGCCCGGAGGGACTTGATTCGCCCCAAGTCGAAGGGTGGTCTGGCTCTGCCGGACCCTCATCTTTATTACATGGCTTCTGTTGCGACTAGAATAATGGACTGGTTTCACCACCCCACCGATAAGCTGTGGGTGCGTTTGGAGGCCCTCCTTTCCCCTATCCCGCTCACGTCCCTACCCTGGACGCGTGCGTCCTATTGGACACCAGCACTTCAGGCGAAACTCCCGTATGTGGCGCGTTCCGTGCTTCGGGTGTGCCTGCGCCATTTGGGCAAGGCGGGTCTCCTACGCCCCAATGGTCCCCTGACATCTATACGTGACAACCCTGACTTTACACCGGGTGGCCGGGTGGGACCCTTCCTAGGTAGGTCCCGTGGACAGATTTTTTTATTTGCTCACGTTCTTCACTTGGGCTCCTTGAAACCATTGGCGGAGGTCCTACGGGAGGAACATCATACACCTGCTCAGGTTTGGCAATACACTCAGCTCACACATTTTTACTCTTCTTGGAAACAGTCCCTTGACCTACATAGGCTTCCCCTTCCATTTGAATCTTTATGTCTGGCGGATGAGTCTCCGGGACACCTGATATCTGTTATCTATGCCCTTTTGATGTCTGCATGCACCACACAGGTCCCGACTCATCAGGGGGGGTGGTCGCGGGAGCTGGGTCGCACCCCTGATCCTCTAGACTGGAGCAAGGCATATGCCTTGTGCCATGGGTCCTCGGTTTCTGTTCAGTTGCAAGAAACTAACTTCAAAGTCTTGTCCAGATGGTATCGTGTCCCAGCTCTGCTGCATCGGTGCTTTCCATCTGTGCCTAATGTCTGTTGGAGGTGCGGCTTGGCCCCCGGGACCATGCTTCATGTTTGGTATGATTGCTCGCTTTTGCAAACTTTCTGGTCCGGAGTCTTGTCTGCCGTGTCCAAGATTTCAGGTTCCGTAGTACCCCATACCCCCCAAGTAGCCTTACTATCGATGGTGCCGGGCCAATTGAAATCTCTGAAAAAGGGTCTGATCGGCATATTACTCTCTGCTGCCCGAAGGGTGCTCCCACGCAAATGGAAGTCAGTCCTGCCCCCGACCATAGCTGACTGGATAGGTGAGGTGCAATTTATCTACGGGATGGAGGAGTGCATGGCGGACATGGCGTCCAAACCTGAGTGTTTTCTGCAGCGCTGGACTCTGTGGACCGACTTTCTGTCATCCCCTGAGTATCGAGCCATGTCTCTGTTGTCCCCCCATTTAGTTTCGCTGCCATCCACCACTGATACGGCCCTTCCTCTCCTGTGAGGGTCTCCCCCCCCCCCCCCTTTTTTTTTTTTTTTTTTTTTTTTTTTTTTCCCTCTCTAGTCTCCCCTCCTTTGCTTTGGGCTCCTTCCTTCCCTCTCCTCTCTTCCCCCCCCCCGGACTATTCTCTTTGGGTCTTTGTGGCAACCTTTACCCCCACTCCCCCTCTCCCTCTCAACTCTATTCCGACTGCTTCTGCTCGGTTCCTTCCCCCTCCATTCTCCCCTTTTGTGTCTTGTCTATGTGTGGTTCTTTTCCTTTTCTTTTTTCTCTTTTGGTTTACATTGGTAGTGTATTAGGCCTCCCAACCAGCCTGACCCATTTAGACTTAGGCTGTAATATGCTAGTTTGAGTGGCTGGGGCCTGGTTTGGATGGCATTGGTTCCAGCGACTGCCTACTCTAGACCCTTAAATGGACACTCGAATGAGACATCGCTCCCCACTACGTTGGCTAGATGTCCTTGATTGTTTGTTTATTTCTTTCACATTGTCAAAGGTTCCCCCAACCTTGCTAGTTATACGTTATCCCCGCTGTCTCTCTCTATCTGGCCTTCACCTATGGCATCATGGCCTACGTCAGTGTACTGCATTGACTGGGTCTCACTAGCCTGCCTATTTAGTACTATCCAGCGCATGATGGTGTTTGTTTATACTTCAGTACTGATTGCATGGAATCCTGATACCAGCTATCTGTATTCGATTGCCCGCTTCTACCGCCCTGGGGCGGATGTTGTATATGTTATCAATGTTTAATAAATCTTTTGAACCGTAAAAAAAAAAAAAAAAAAAAAAAAAAAATGTAATTATCCTCTTTTCCCATTTTACAAGAAAAAAAATGAAAAACATTAATAAAAATAATAAGCATATTTGATATTGGCATGTAGAGTTGTCCAGGCTATGAAAATATAATTTTAATGATCAACATTAACATAAAACAATACCCAATGCCAAAACTGCATACTTTTTGTCACATCATATATAAGAAATGAAATGAAAAAGTGATTAAAAAGTTCTATCAAAACAAAAACATTACCAGTAAAAACTAAAAATCACGTCTCAAAAAATTAGTCTTCATACAGCCCTGTATATAAAAATAGAAAAAAAAAATGATCGGGGTCAGAATAGGACAATTTTGAGCATACTCATTTTGTTAAAAAAAATTCCTTTTTTAAGTGGTATAATAATAGAAAAACTATATACACTTGGTATTTTCATATAGCATTGACCTACAGAAAAATCATTTTTACCATAAAGTACACTGCGTAAAAACAAAACACCCCCCAAAAAATTATTTTTTTGTTTGCCTTAAAATTTCCCCCCACAATTAATATTGTTTTTTGTTTCACCATTCATTTTATTGTAAATTAAAAATTGTGTGTACAAATCAAGCCTTCATATGGGTCGGTAGATAGAAAAAAAAAAATAATAAGAGTAAGGCTAAGTTTCCACTTGTTTTTTTTTTTTATAGCAGTTTTTGGAATACTGCCATTGTGGTTTTTGAGCCAAAGTCAGAAGTGGAACTATAAGGGAGGAGAAGTGTAAGTTCTTCCTTTATATGTTCTATTCCTTTTGAATAAACTTCTGGCCTTGGCTCAAAAACTGCAGTGGCAGTATTCCAAAAACTGCCCAAAAAAAAAAAAGTGGAAACTTAGCCTAATGCTTCTTAAAAGACAAGGGGGGGGAGAAAGATAAAGCAAAAATCAAAGGCCTCAAGTCCTCAAGGCCAAAATGGGCTGTATCCTTAACCTGTTAAGGACCCAGTGCGTAAACTTACGCCCTGAGTCCCGGTCCTGCAATATAACGCGGGGTCACACGGTGACCCCGCATCATATCGTGGTGGGCCCGGCGTCATAGTGAAGCCGGGACCCGCCGCTAATAGCGCGCGGCTAAAAGCGAAAGTAAAAGTGCCCGGCTAGCTCAGGGAGCTGTTCTGGATCGCCGCGGTATAGTCGTGGCATCCCGAACAGCTGTAGCACAGGAGTAAGGTCTCTTACCTTCTCCTGTGCTGTCCGATCGCCGAATGAATGCTTCAAGCCTGAGATACAGGCTTGAGCAATAGCCGAAAACAGTGATTGATCCATTCCTATGGGGATGCACCAATCAGTGTTAAAGATCAGTAAATGCAATGTTATAGCCCCTTATGGGAGCTATAACATTGTATAAGAACAGTGTAAAAAAAATCATGAACCCTTTCAATTATCCCTTCCCCTAATAAAAGTTTGAATCACCCAGCATTTCCAAGAATAAAAAAAAAAGTGTAAATAAAAATAAAAATAAACATGTGGTATCGCCGCGTGCGGAAATGTCCGAATTATAAAAATATACCGCTTTTTAAACCGCACGTTCAATGGCGTACACGCAAAAAAATTCCAAAGTCCAAAATAGCGCATTTTTGATCACTTTTTATACCACAATAAAGTGATCAAAAAGTCTGATCAGAACAAAAATGGTACCGCTAAAAACTTCAGATCACGGCGCAAAAAATGAGCCCTGCATGTATTCATGATTTTTTTCTGAAGTGTTACAAAATCAAACCTATACAATTAGGGTATCATTTTAACCTTATGGACCTACAGAATAAAGATAAGTTATAATTTTTGCCAAAAAATGTACTGCGTAAAAACGGAAGCCCCCAAAACTTATAAAATAGTGTTTTTTCATCAATTTTGTAGCACATTGATTTTTTTCCCGTTTCACCGTAGATTTTTGGGTAAAATGACTAATGTCATTACAAAGTAGAATTAATGACGCAAAAAATAAGCCATCATATAGAATTTTAGGTGAAAATTTTAAAGAGTTATGATTTTTTTAATTTAAGGAGGAAAAATTGAAAATGAAAAAACGGAAAAAGCCCGGGTCCTTAAAGGGTTAAAGGGTTAAATCTAAAAAAAGAAATACATATTCAGAAAAGATTCAGAAGAGCTTTAAACATGTCAATTAAACGTAGTAGAAACTTACATGTTGGATTTATTATATTTACAATGTCTTAACATGCATGAATAGACTGTAGAATAGGGAACAGCAAGAAAAAGTGGGAATAACCATTCTGATGACAGCAGTTAAAAGTAAGATGGCTCCCACACTATCTCATTGGGAATTCTAAAGACACACGTTGTTAACAGTTTGCATATTAATAAAACCTCTTGCTGCTAAAATGGAAACTGCCGTAAATGTCCCTCATGAACAGACAGTAATTGCTAACATAAAGATGTAGGTGATTTGAGAACCCAATCACTCTCCGAGCAGAACATAATAAGCAATATGTATATATATAAATAACAAGGCAGAAAATACAAATATTTTAATGCTGCTTTTCATTTAACATTTTATTTTGCATCACTATTGAGTGACCCGTGTAATTCCGACACATTGTAGTGTGTGATCATTTAAAATATGTGTTTGTAATTGTACTTGAAGAACACCTCATAAACCCTCTCGCACCCCAGTTTTATGAATCATAAAGGTTAATGTGGCTTCTCTGAAAGAAAAAGATGTGGTTAGGGCCATTTGCAGATTCGCATTAAACAAAGATGGGAAGAAGCTGAAATAATTCACTTGCTAATTTTGTTTTTCTTTCTGTTCACGTACTTTACAGAAACATTACAAGACTTTCCACGTATTAATAACACTTGCAGATACTCAAAGGCAACTTAAAATTTCATTTTGTACGGATTTGTAAAGGTTTACAAAGATATATAAAACCTTGATAAAAGCTTATTGAAACCAAAACAGGAATATAGCTTTTGCCATTGAAGGATTACTGCTTTCCAAATATAGACACTTTGTATTGGACTTTGGATTGGCCCTAAGAAAAAGCTTTGCACTGCATGGTACATTAACCCCCTAAGGACCAAGGGTGTACAGGTATGCCCTGACGTCCTGGTACTTAAGGACCAAAGGCATACCTGAGAACTCCGGTCCCCGTCGCACAGCAGGCGAGGGCCTGGACCGGAATGCCTCCCGAAATCATTCAGCAGGCACCCCAGGCAAACCCCATGTCGGTGATCGCCGCAAATCACTGGTCAATTCAGACCAGCGATTAGTTGCGATTCTGGGTCAATCGGATCTCCAGTGATCCGGTGACCCAGAAAAAAAGGGTGATAGGTGGCGTCCAAGACAACACCTATCACCCTTTACCAGCTGGAGTGAGGTGGCACGGGTGCCACCTCACGACCGACCAATCACTGTCCTGCTGTGCGGTGATCACCGGTGTTCGGGGCGGCGATTGGGACCTTGCTTACCTCGGCAAAGGTCAGCGGGGGTCCCCTCAGGCAGCAGCAGCGGCAGCATTGGGACAGCAGAGGCTGGAGCAGCGGTGGCAGAGGCGGCAGGATATACAGCAGAAGGTGAGGCCTGTTCCCCTCCTGCTATTGCTAAGACATAATTCCCAGCATGCACAGCCAAAGGGCATGATGGGAGTTGTAGTTTTGCAACAGCTTTAGGCACAACTACAACTCCCAGCATGCCCTTTGGCTGTCTCTGCATGCTGGGAGTTATAGTTATGCAACAGCTGGAGGCACATTTTTTTCTATGAAAAAGTGCATGCTGGGAGTTGTAGTAATGAGTCTCCAGCTGCTGCATAACGACAGCTGCCAGCATGCCCTTTGGCTGTCAGTGCATGCTGAGAGTTGTAGTTTTGCAACAGCTGTAGACACACTGGCTGCGAAACACTAACACTGAGAGTTTGTTGCCTAACTGACAGACTGTACATGCGAAACACTGAGTTAAGTAACAAACTCTGTGTTTTGCAACCAGTGTTGCATAGCCATAACTCCCAGCATGCACGGACAGCCAAAGGGCATGCTAGGAGTTGTAGTAGTGTACTCCAGCTGTTGCATAACTGCAAATGCCAGCATGTCCTTCGTCTGTCAGTCCATGCTGAGAGTTGTAGTTTTGCAACAGCTGAAGGTACACTGGTTGCGAAACACAGAGTTTACTTTATTTTGCAACCAGTGTGCCTCAAGCTGTTGTAAACTACAACTCCCAGCATGCTCTGACAGAACGTACATGCTGGGAATTGTAGTTGTGCAACAGCTGGAGGCACACTGGATGCGAACCACTGAGTTAAGTAACAAACTCAGTGTTTAGCAGCCAGTGTGCCTCCAGCTGTTGCATAAATACAACTCCCAGCAGGCACGGACAGCAAAAGGGCATGCTAAGAGTTGTAGCTTTGCAACAGCTGGAGGTTTACATTCACACGGGTGGCTTTACAGTGAGTTTCCCTCTGCAAGTTTGTGATGCGGCAAATTTATCGCCACAGCTCAAACTCTCAGTGGGAAACTTACTGTGAACCCCCGCCCATGTGAATGTACCCTATAAGCACTACACTACACTACACAAAATAAAAAGCAAAAAACTACATATACAACCCCCCCAATAAAAATGAAAATGTCTCATATGGCACTGTTTCCCAAATGGAGCCTCCAGCTATTGCAAAACAACAACTCCCAGTATTGCCGAACAGCCATTGACTGTCCAGACCTGCTGTGAGTTGTGCAACAGCTGGAGGCACCTTGTTTGGGAAACACTGCTGTAGGGTTTTTTGGAATTGGAGGCAAGTGTAATGCTTGCATCTGGGTCCGTCCCTATGCAAATCCCTAATTTAGGCCTCAAATGTGCATAGCGCTCTCTCACTTCGGAGCCCTGTCGTATTTCAAGGCAACAGTTTAGGGCTACATATGGGGTATTGTGTTACAAATTTTGAGGGTCTTTTTCTCCTTTTACCCCTTATGAAAAGGTAAAGATGGGGTCTACACCAGTATGTTTTTGTAAAAGAATTTAATTATTTACACTAACATGCTGCTGTTGCCCCATACTTTTCATTTTCACAAGAGGTAAAAGAAAAAAAAGACCCACAAAATTTGTAGTACGGAACTACCCCATATGTGGCCGGAAAATGCTCTGCCGGCGCACAACAAGGCTAAGGAGTGAGAGCGCACTATAAACATTTTGAGGCCTAAATTGGTGATTTGCATAGCAGTGGCTGATTTTACAGCAGTTCTGACATAAACGCAAAAAAAATAAATACCAACATGTGACCCCATTTTCGAAACTACACCACTCACAGAATGTAACAAGGGGTATAGTAAACCTTAACACCCCACAGGTGTTTGACAAATTTTCGTTAAAGTTGGATGTGAAAATGAAAAAAAAAATTTTCACTAAAATGCTGGTGTTACCCCAAATATTTCAGGGAAAATAGGAAAAAAGCCCCCCAAAATTTGTAACCCTATTTCTTCTGAGTATGTGAATACCCTGTATGTTGATGTAAAGTGCTCTGCGGGCAAACTACAATGCTCAGAAGAGAAGGAGCACCAGGGGTTTTTAGAGAGAGAATGTGTCCGCCCACAAGTGACCCCATTGTGGAAACTACACCCCTCGCGGAATGTAATAAGGGGTGCAGGGAGCATTTACACCCCACAGGTGTCTGTCAAATTTTTGAAACAGTGGTCCAAACATCTGTCAAATGCCAGTGGGGTACAAATGCTCACTGCACCCCTTATTACATTTTGGGAGGGGTATAGTTTCCAAAAAGGGGTCACATGTGGGGGGGGGGTCTACTGTTCTGGCACCAAGGGGGCTTTGTAAACGCACATGGCCCCCAACTTCCATTCCAAACAAATTCTCTTTCCAAAAGCTCAATGGCACTCCTCTTCTGAGCATTGTATTTCACCCACAGAGCACTTCATGTCTACATATGGGGTACTCACAAGAAATGGTGTTACAAATGTTGGGAGGCTTTTCCTCCTATTACCCCTTGTGAAAATGAAAAATTTGGGGTAACAACAGCATTTTAGTGAAAAAAATAGAATTTTTCATTTTCACGTCCAACTTTAGCGGAAATTTGTGAAGCACCCGTGAGGTGTAAAGGCTAACTGTTCCCCTTGTCAAGTTCCTTGAGGGATGTTGTTTCCCAAATAGCGTGACTTGTGTTTTTTTTTTTTTGCTTGTTTTTTTTCTGCTGTCCTGGCACCCTAGGGGCTATGTAAATGTGACATGCCCCTCAAAAAAATATTTCAGCAAAATTTGCTTTCCAAAAGCAAAATGTGACTCCTTCTCTTCTGAGCATTGTAGTGCGCCCGCAGTGCACCTGACGTCCAAACATGGGGTATTTCCATACTCAGAAGAGATGGGGTTACAAACTTTGGGGGGCATTCTCCTATTTCTCCTATTACCCCTTGTAAAAAAAAATATTTTTTTATTTATTTACATATCCGACTTTAACGAAAAGTCGTCAAACACCTGTGGGGTGTTAAGGCTCACTGTACCCCTTGTTACATTCCTTGAGGGGTGTAGTTTCCAAAATAGTATGGCATATGGTTTTTGTTTGCTGTTCTGGCACCATAGGGGATTCCTAAATGAGACATGCCCCCGATAACCATTTCAGCAAAATTCACTCTCTTGTCGCTCCTTCCCTTCTGAGCCTTCTACTGCACCCGCAGAACACTTAACATCTACACATGAGGTATTTCCTTACTCGAGAGAAATTGGGTTACAAATTTTGGGGTATTTCTCTCCTTTCACCCCTTGTAAAAATAAAAAAAACTGGGTCTACAAGAACATGCAAGTGGAAAAAATGAATCTTCTCCTTCAATTTGCTGCTATTCCTGTGAAACACCTAAAGGGTTAACACACTTTCTGAATGTCATTTTGAATACTTTGAGGGGTGCAGTTTTTATAATGGGGTCATTTGTGGGGTATTTCTAATAAGAAGGCACTTCAAATCCACTTCAAAGCAGAACTGGTCCCTGAAAAATTCCGATTTTGAACATTTTGTGAAAAATTGGAAAATTGCTGCTGAACTTTGAAGCCCTCTGATGTCTTCCAAAAGTAAAAACATGTCAACTTTATGATGCCAACATAAAGTAGACACATTGTATATGTGAATCAATATGTCATTTATTTGGAATGTCAATTTTCCTTATAAGCAGAGAGTTTCAAAGTTAACAAAAATGCAAAATTTTCAAATTTTTCATAAACTTTTGCAATTTTTCACAAAGAAATTATGCAAGTATTGGCAAAAATTTACCACTAACATAATGTAGAATATGTCACAAAAAACTATTTCAGAATCAGTATGAAAAGTAAAAGCATTCCAGAGATATTAATGCTTAAAGGCCCGACCGCTGTCACGCCCCTTCCCATAGACTTTGGACGAGGGGGTGGGCGAGACGTCACGAAGGGGCCGGGCGTGACGTCACGCCCGGCAGTTGCGAACACGGAAGCCCACACACAGCGTTCAGAGTAATGAACTTCCGGACGCTGTGAGTGTAGCTCCGAACTGCAGGGCCGCACACAACCCCTTTAAGTTTTCGATTTTTCCTCCTCGCCTTCAAAAAATCATAACTCTTTTATATTTTCATCCACAGACTAGTTTGAGGGCTTGTTTTTTGCACGACCAGTTTTCCATTGCAATGCCATCACTCACTTTACCATAAAATGTATGGCGCAACCAAAAAAATACTATTTATGTGGGGAAATTAAAAAGAAAACCGCAATTTTGCTAATTTTGGAAGGTTTCATTTTCACGCCGTACAATTTACGTTAAAATGGACATGTGCTCTTTATTCTTTGGGTCAATATGATTGAAATGATACCAATGATAACCTACTTTTCTATTACTGTTGCGCTTAAAAAAAATCACAAACTTTTTAACCAAATTAGTACGTTTAAAATCCCCCTATTTTGAAGACCCATAACTTTTTGATTTTTCCGTATAACCAGCGGTTTAAGGGCTTAATTTTTGCGCTGCGATCTGTACTTTTTATTGATACCATATTTGCTTATATAAAACTTTTAATACATTTTGTATTAACTTTTTTGCGAATAAAAGGTTATAAAAAAGCAGCTATTTTGAACTTTTTTTTTTACGTTCACCGTACGGTACCATTAACATTTTATTTTAATAGTTCAGATATTTATGCACGTGGTGATACCAAAGATGTATATAAAATATTTTTTAACACTTTTTGGGGGTGAAATAGGGAAAATGGGACAATTTACGTTTTTATTGGGGGAGGGGGTTTTTCACATTTTTTTTTTTACTTTATTTTTTAACTTTTTTTTTACTTTTATTTTTAACACTTTAATAGTCCCCATAGGGGACTATTTATAGCAATCACTCGATTGCTAATCCTGTTCAGTGCTATGTATAGGACACAGCACTGATCAGGGTTATCGGTCATCTTCTGCTTTGGTCTGCGGGAAGGCAAATCAGAGCAGAAGACTCCCGGAAGGCAGCGTAGATAGGTGAGGGGACCTCCGGCTACCGTGCTGGATGATCGGATCACTGCGGCAGCGCTTCGGCCGATGTGATCATCCATTTAAGTGACCGCGATGCTGCAGATGCCGTGATCTGTATTGATCACGGCATCTGAGAGGTTAATGGCGGACATCCGCGGGATCGTGGGTGTCCGCCATTACGGGCGGGTCCCTGGCTGCGATCAGCAGCCGGGACCTGCCGCGCATGATCCGCGTTATCGCTCCGATGCCCGCAGTTATGCTTAGGACGTAAATGTACGTCCTGGTGCGTTAAGTACCACGTCACCAGGATGTACATTTACGGCGCTCGTCATTAAGGGGTTAAAGTTAGTGTTGTTCATGATATAGTGTCTGTACCTGTGTGTGACGGTTTTCTCACAATTCTTCTGTGATTTTCACTCCAATATTTATTGTTAACAGCATACAAAATTACTGTTGTCTCAGATTTTTCCCAGGTTGTGATGCGGCTGAGACCTGACTCACTAGTCAGCTGATGACAGGGAGCCTGTCTGCTTCAATGGGTGGAGCGATCGCTTGGTGGGAGAGAGATCAATCTGCAACTAATGCAATAGCAGTAGGCATCCTGATTGCAAACCACAGGTCTTTTGAATGGCTGCAGCTCATTTATGTTTTAATGGGTGGAGTGGCTGATGTGTTGGAGGGAGGAAAATGGAATTTGTGGGATTTGTAGTCAAAAAAAGAAAACTGAAACAGAACTGAAGAAATACCAGTTCCCAAAAAGCTAGCCACAGTGTTATGGTATTCTCACAACATAGCCATTTAGCCCAAGACAAGCGCAGATCCTCCCTAAGCATGTCCATTACTGCCTGCCAGGTACGTACTAAAATCACCTTATGGTAGATAACCCCTTTAAGGATCCCAAAGGAATCCCACATAATATGGTTCTGAAAGCAAGGTCTAACCTTGACACTGATGGACAGGGATACTCTCCATAGCTGTCTCTTTATGTTACAATGTCCCTCTTTCATAGAGACAAGGTGCTTCAAATAAAGGAACAGTGGTAACAGAATTGGAGTTCTGTGAAGGAGACACAGCCAGGAGATTCCTGAGAAATCAATCGATGTTGGGGACATGAACAAAAATGAGAACGTGGAGGTACATTGTGACACACAGAGGTCAATGAATAGGAGGGACATTGTACAGCAAACGGACATGGGAACACCCTTTTCATTACAACTATGAAATGAGATCTGTTGTAGGGTTCCTAGTCTTAAAAAGCTTTCAACCCAGTTTTTTACAATAGCAATGTATTCAATTTGCCATATTTAAACTCCTAATCACAGTACCAAATCTGGTACATGGCCTTCTTACATATGTGATATGTAATTTATAATATAGGTTATATTTTATGTGGCAATGGAGAGGACTTCTGGCCCACCTGAGACACCAAAGCTGGCTGTGACTTCTACCTCTGCGCCCTTATATATCACTATTTTATATCTGCCTAGTTCCTCACACACTAACAAATAGGCTAAATATCTATTATACATCACTGCAATGCCAATATTCTTTCACTCTATTCTTGCATACTACTATATATTCCTGATATATCCGTAATTCCTTGTACACCAACATACAGCCCAAATGCCTTTATATGACCTTTCATACCACCATAAAATCTCTATAATTCCATAAATCCTAATAAATCACCATCCAGTATACTGTGCCTATATAATTTGGTATATGACCAAGTACTCCAACCTTTGACCTCATACCCTAACAAAGATGATATATACTATCAAATAACACGTAAACCTCAATAGAACCTCATGCATCTTCTTATAGGAAGTACCGTATTTATCGGGGTATACCACGCACCGGCCTATAACACGCACCCTCATTTTACCAAGGATATTTGGGTAGAAAAAGTTTTTTTCCCAAATATCCATGGTAAAATGAGGGTGCCTGTGTGCGCGTGTATACCCCGATACACCCCCAGGAAAGGCAGGGGGAGAGAGGCCGTCACTGCCCGCTTCTCTCCCCCTGCCTTTCCTGGGGTCTAGAGCCCTGCTGCCGGCCCTTCTCTCCCCCTTCTCTCCCCCATTGCCGGCGCCGATAGCCAGGGGGAGAGAAGCGGCACCGACAGCCAGGGGGAGAGAAGGGGCAGCGGCACCCATTACCGGTGCCGCTGCCCCGTTGCCTCCCCGGTGGCATAATTACCTGTTGCCGGGGTCGGGTCCGCACTGCTGCAGGCCTCCGGCGTGCGTCCCCTGCGTCGTTGCTATGCACGGCGCGGCGCACTGACGTCATGCGCCGTGCAGCGCATAGCAACGACGCAGGGGACGCACGCCGGAGGCCTGCAGCAGCGCGGACCCGACCCCGGCAACAGGTAATTATGCCACCAGGGATGGGGGGAGGCAACGGGGCAGCGGCGCCGACAATGGGTTCCGCTGCCCCTTCTCTCCCCCTGGCTGTCGGCGCCGCTTTTCTCCCCCTGGCTATCAGCGCCGGCACCGATAGTCAGGGGGACAGAACGGGCAGCGGCACCGATAGTCAGGGGGACAGAACGGGCAGCGGCGCTGATAGCCAGGGGGAGAGAAGGGCCGGCAGCAGGGCTCTAGACGCCAGGAAAGGCAGGGGGAGAGAAGCGGGCAGCGACGGCCTCTCTCCCCCTGCCTTTCCTGGGGGTGTATCGGCGTATAACACGCACATAGACTTTAGGCTAAAAATTTTAGCCTAAAAAGTGCGTGTTATACGCCGATAAATACGGTATACGTTATACAATGTCCTATACCCCCACAGAGCTTTTATACTTCCTGCTTACCTAAAGTTTCACCTAATACCTGTACCACATAATAAACAGCCTATCTAACAGGGCTGTTTCTGCCATGAGGCAAGATGAGTATCTCGCCTCAGATGGCAGATTGCAGGGCATATAGGGGTGGCATGTTTCATGAGGCTGTAAATCATACTTTCTACCTTCCTCTGACATTGTTTGTACTGTGGCTGAACACAGATATGGAATGCAAGGCATTTCTGTACCCAAAGCTTGCCTAACCTTTTCAATATGTTTTTCAAGATAGATTTTGAATAGAGGAGGGGTGGAGATCAATTTTAGTTTTTGCCCCAGACAGCATAAAAAGCTAGAATTGGTCCTGCATGTGACTTTAAAATGTCTGCTCAAACATATTGGGGGCAGGTATCAAAACCTGTGTAGAGGAAGAGTAGTGCCATTGCCCATGGCAACCAATCTGATTGTTTCTTTCATTTTTCTCAGGCATTTTCAAAAATGAAAGAAGAAATCTGATTGGTCGCTATGACTGACTAAGTAGGATGTCTCTGTAGTAGGTCAGTTTGTCCTGCCTCTCAGTGAGTGTTAAAAAGGCCCCCATTTTGTGCCGGTAGCGAGGTTCCACCAGGGTGGAGAGCCAGAAGTCCTCCCGCTGCCACATAGCACCTTACACTATTATTCACTATTATATCCCGGAAATAGCCGTTTTTAATATAAATTTTTTTTTACCGACAAATAGGCCGAATAGAATTTTTCAAAAATTTGCTCATCTTTAGTAACAATCTAGTGCCTAAGTCTTTTAGTGATTTTACACTTACTGCCAACTACTAGCTTTAACCAGAAAAAAACGTAGAACTGCAGAGTGCATATATTTTTTCATATTTTTTTACAGTAATACACCCAAGTACTGTTGCAACAGAAAAAAGTGTACTCTCTCTCTGAACTGTCCCTGTCTGCACTATGGTTGCTTTGAATGGGGAGTGCTTCCTGTGATTATCTCAATTGGCAGATTATGAAATGACTTCTAAACTCTCCCTCCCTGCCTGCCTGTCTGCAGTGATGCGGGCTTGAAGTCAATGGATTTCCCCAGTGCTGATGTATTGTCAGTAATGCTGATTAGTAACCACACAGTGTCTGCTCTCTCTCTAGCCAGAACAAATGCAGGCTTGAGGGGAATGGATTTGCCACTATAAAGATCTGTATTGTCAATAATGGTGATTAGTGCGTACACACAGTCTCTGCTCTCTCAGAAAATGCCCATTTTCTGCAATGGCTGCCAAATATATAGGGCTGTGACATCACAGGGCTGGCTGCTGATGGGCTGCATGCCGCCATTTGATTCAGGGTGATCCCGCCTACCCGGCTTCCCAGACTTCCTTGCCCCATATCCTCACATGTGTAGCCGCCATTTTAGTCCCACAGCCCGCACAAAATGTAGTGTATTAAGCAATTTGTTACCACGAAGCGCAAGGAAATTTGGTTTCCTTTCAGAATTTTTTTTTTCATGAATTTCATGAATCTCTACTGTTTAGTGTTATATACTTTTATCATAGTAAAGCCTCCTATATCAGAATAGCTTTTTTTTATACTTAAGATGCAAACTCACTTTGAGCCCTAAAAAAAAAACTGTACGATAATTTTACACAGGATATAACGCAACATTAATATACTTGAGTGTTGTGAAGTGATGGATCTGTAGTGTTCATAGAAATTTAATTTGAGGATACATAAAATTCAATCACAAAGTATTAGCTAAACTTCATGTACTGCTTATGGTATGACAATCAAGAGTTAAAAGAACATATACTTATGTAATTAGAAAAAGTCCCTTAAATGCATCTGCCTTCAATAGAACAGTCACATAAAACGGAGCCAGTCAATGTTAAGAGGTTGAACTAAATGCTGCCATTGCATTAATCACATACCAACTCTAATTAAAAGAGCCATGCACAAAGCTTTCTCAAAATGTTGCCCAGGTATTGCAATAATTTTTGATCACCCAAGCCTGGAAGACAAATAATTAGAGCTGCCGGAGCATTGTGATGAGTGATGTCAGCATCTCCAGGTGACCTTCCCTTCACTAATTAATTTTCCTTTTAAGAAAAGAGACCCTGTTGTTGCACATTATTAATTGAGTTCACTAAAAGATGCGCCTGATTAATTTTTGTTGATAATACTTGTCATTCCGAGCTCGGGCTTTAATTATTCTATTGGTTTAAAAAATATTTATTGCTTTAACTATGCACTACTCTTTAATGTCTGACTTATCCTGTAAACATATTATATAGGTTTTCAGTAGTTTTGGCAATGCTAAATAGAGATTAGATTGTGTTGTAGATAAATCTCAGGTTTCATTAATGTAGACTTGTCATAATGAATGCCCATTTTCTGTTCCAACATTATATGAAATGTGGTTTAGTGGGATAGAAATATGTTGCCTTGTTCTGCGTTGCATCTTTTATGCCATCAGCTTTTTTTCGTGCCAATTACACTTAAAGGAAAACTGTCAGACTGTTTCCCACACTAGACCCAATACATTGGGTTATAGTGTGGGTGAACAGGAGTCCAATGAGGGGTCACTTACTTATATATGTATAGTAGGTCCTGAGATATCTCCCCCTGAAGATCCTCTGGTAAATTCAGTGAATTTTGTGCAAGGCTTGGCTTTTCAGGGGCGGGGATTTACATGGACTCCCCTTCACTAGGATGTGGAGTCACAGACAGTGAATATGTAAATTGAGCTGACGAAACCACGCCCCCTGTGCACGATTCACCGAGTTCAGCAGATGATTTTCTGGGGGACATGTCTCAGGACCTACTGGACATATTTAAGTAAGTGACCCCTCATTGGACTCCTGTTCCCCCACACTATAACCCAGTGTATTGAGTTTAGTGTGGGTGAACAGGCTGACAGTTTTCCCTTTAATCTATAAAAATGTCACACAACATTTTCGATATCTTTTAGTGCATCCAAATTCAGTACCCAAGAAAATGCTCATGGTGAAGGCTAGGTTAATAAGTGCTGTATGTCATGGTGTGGGCTGGAGAGACAAGATTTGTATAGACGGGATGAGCTAAGGGAAAGTGTATAAGTACCCAACATTGTAGACTAAAGTTGAATCGTCTAAATGTATTTGAAGGTCGGAACAGATATATGTCTGCCTATTGAATGTTCAGAAAACAGTTATTGAAAATGGTCTAAAGGTGGCCTTGGGTTCTAAGATGTGTGTTTTTTTTTTTGGGTGTGAGTTTGGTTCTGAAACAGTTTTTATGCTGAGCTTGCACTCTGTATACCATGACATTGACTTGGTGGGTTCTTTCTGAGGCCTGTTTAGATTACATTATTGCAGGCTAAATTATAGAGTTGGTATAAGAAACAGAAAGAAATCACCAATATGGCTCTGAATGAGTTAAAACTTTTACTTCAACAGAGGGATAAGATTATACCATAAAAAACATGATAGGAATATTACATGATTGGGAATAAAAGGAGCACCATGAAATATTGGTGAGACAGGGGAAGGGGTACAGGTGAGTACCTAATCTAACAAGGCCCTACCAAAGATACAGCCTCCTATATAGTAAGTGTGGATGGGAAATAAGGAAATAGTAATAACACAATAGTGCTATTGTGTTATTACTATTTCCTTATTCCCCATCCTCCCCGATCAGAGGGAGACCAATTGTCTCTGGAAATGATAGCTTGACACAAGGAGCTAGCATATATGTTGACAAAATCCTTTCACCTTTTGTGAGCACTTTGTCGTTATATATTAAAGACATGAAGGATATGGTTAGTAAAATCACAGAAATCACAGTCACCAGCACTACTTCACTGGCAAGTCTGAATGTGGAATCACTTTACACTAATATTAGACATGATTTTGGGGTAATGGCTGTTAAGAAATTTCTGGATACACAGAGCACCACTAACTTTGGTCACAATAGTTTTATTTTGTCACTCTTACAATTTGTACTCACCCACAATTATTTCTTATTTGATCGCACCTTTTATCATCAAATCAAAGGTACCGCTATGGGGAGCACATGTGCACCCACTTACGCCAATATTTTTTCGGGGTGGTGGGAGCACCAACACGTTTTTTGTCATGATTTGTTTTTTACACTGAGCACATTTTATTTTGGGGGCAGTACATTGATGATATTCTTATTTTTTGGGAGGGGGACACTGAACTCTTTAAGGATTTTGTCGACATATTTAATCATAACAACATCGGTATGAAGTTTACATCGTAAATACATGACAAAGAAATTAATTTCCTAGATACCACCATCTTCATAGACGATCAATAGAAAATACAAACCACCACCTATAGAAAGCCAATGGCTACCAATAGCCTTTTACATTGGAGTACCCACCATCTGAAACCTCTGAAAATGGGAATACCGGTTAGTCAGTTTCTGTGAGCTCACAGAAACTGTTATGAAAAGGAGACATTCCAGAGGAAGTGCTGAAATTTGACTAAAAGGTTCATTTAAAGGGGCTACCCTAAAAAATGCCTCAGGAAAGCATACAGGTGAGCATGTAATAGTGATAGGGACAGACTTCTCCATGGGATGACCTCCCTTCCTCTAGATCAATTCACAATCAAAACCAAAATATAATACGATGCATTAGGACATTTGATGCATACTCAAAGGAAGTGAAAATTATCCTCACTAGACACTGTGGAGTACTTACTCTAGTTGAGGATCTCAATCAAGTCCTCGGTGCAAGACCCAATATTACCTATTGTAGAGGCCCCAATTTGAGAGAGCTGTTAGTGCATAGCCACTTCTCTAGGGAGACCAAGAACACTTGACTAAGATCGAATACGATCGGATCCTTCCCATGTGGCAATTGTATATTTTGCAAGCACCTACCCACTGTAAAAAACTTCACCAATCCGGTTGACAGTGGAACATATGAAGTCAGACAATTCTTTAATTGTAGAAGTAAGGGTATCGTGTACATTGCGGGGTGCACATGCCGCAAACTGTACTTGGGAAGACTGTCCAAGAATTTAGGAGGAGGATATGTCAACATCTCAGTGCCATTAGGAGAAATGAAGATACCCCCATCTCACGCCATATTAATTATCTACATGGATGCAATTTAGATGTCCTCCAGTTTTGGGGGATGAGCCAGATCAAACTAGGACCACGCAAAGGTAACCTTGATAACCTCCTCTTAAAAAAGGAGGCCCATTGGAAATACAGACTTAAGAGTCTGAGTCCCAATGGCCTAAATGAAGGCTTTTCTTTCTCTGCTTTTTGTGAACCACTAGATCAAACCTTCAGTAATGATATTTTGTTGGTAAACTGAATTTTTCATAGGTTCCTCTCGCCACTTTATAAGTGTGTCTTGGTATATAAAAAATGCATATAAAGTTAATGGCAGATGGGATACTGTCCCATCATACATTAGATTGTTTTTTTGTATAAAAGTCGATCTTCACAGATAATTAACTGATGATTACACATTACACTTACACACACACACACATACACACTTCTATACACACATTAAAATTCATATAGACATCATCACATATTTATATGGTCCATACATATTTATCCATATCACACAAACCCAATTCTAGTATTTAATACAATACATAAGCCCAGATTTGAGGAAACACGTACACAGTATTTACATTGTATATACACAATTTTCATATATTCATCCAGGTTGTACGGGCTACACAACCTTCAAGCTAGTACTTGTCTGGCAAATATCCCATATAATCACTGTCTTGGTTGTAGCTACCTACTTTTTTTAATTATTATTTTTATCTCTATTATTTTTTGCATATATACTTACCTTGAGTCCTCCTGTTAAGTCACTTTTTAACTATACAATCGTTGTCTCTGAGAAAGTACTGATGAGGCTAATATATATGGAAATTATTACCTTTTCTCTGTGTGGTAAAATACATCTACACTACCCACCGGGTGCGGACAATTGGTGCTTGCACCTATAAAGCACTATTGAGAACTCAGCGGCACTGAGACTATGTGCCGGCACACGCGCACATAACTCCTTAAATCCCATCTTGAAGACTAAGTGTCGGCACAGGCACATACAACACGGAGAGTCTTGGTTTTGATGCACACGCATAGACATCACTAGCCGAGGCTGTGTAAGTCTATGTTTGCATACACGCGCGGAGGACAGGAAGTGACGCAGGTGTGAACTGGAAGTAATCGGTCCGCGACATGACGTGGAGTACGAGGATTGGTACATATTAACAGGGGAAGCAATTGGTCCTGCTGGTAAGCTGTATCATTGGTGGTTATATCCTTGAAGGCGGAGTAAGTATGGTGATGTGGCGCTCCTGGATAGGGGTTGCCATGGGACACAGGCAAACAATGGAGACGATTTGTTGGAAACTAACATTAGTAGACAATCTGATTAGAAGGATTCACAATTTACCCAGTATGGATGTACTGATTGGCTATGCTGCGACTATGCCAATTAAGTGATGTCACTAACAGAGGACATAAAAGGACAAACGACCGCTATTTTGACAGTCACTAGTCTGCACCTCTGATGAAGCTCATGTTTGAGTGAAACTAGTTAGGTGGCAGTGTCTGTTTGGTTTTAAAATGTCAGTGTTATCACGATGTACAGCCTATTGGACTGCAGCCTTAGGCTAAAACATCATATATAAATCCCAAATCAACAGTGCTGGCGGCATTTGCTGCAGTATTGGGTGCTAATCATTCCCAGCACATTGTTATATGGTGGAATTTAGTGCACTATTCTATAAACCATGACATTATACAGGGTGGGCCATTTATATGGATACACCTTAATAAAATGGGAATGGTTGGTGATATTAACTTCCTGTTTGTGGTACATTAGTATATGTGAGGGGGGAAACTTTTCAAGATGGTTGGTGACCATGGCGGCCATTTTGAAGTTGGCCATTTTGAATCCAACTTTTGTTTTCTCAATAGGAAGAGGGTCATGTGACACATCAAACTAATTGGGAATTTCACAAGACACGGATACTGGAAGCCTGTGCTAGCATTTCTCTTGCGGTGTTGCTATCAGTGTGTGAAAAGTGGGAGAAGAGGTTTGCATTGACAATCCAACACAATGGGCAGCACATTGAACACATTTTATAAGTGGTCAGAAACTTGTAAATAACTCCTGAAAGAATAGAGTTACGTTAAAACCAAGGACATCATTGTTTTTGGTGAAAACGACACCTTATCTTTATTCTGTAGGTTCATACGATTAAAATGATACCCTATTTATATAGGTTTGATTTTGTCGTACTTCTGAAAAAAATCATAACTACATGCAGGAAAATTAATACGTTTAAAATTGTCATCTTCTGACCCCTATAACTTTTTCTATTTTTCCGCGAATGGGGCGGTATGAGGGCTAATTTTTTGCGCCGTGCTCTGAAGTTTTTAACGGTACCATTTTTGCATTGATGTGACTTATTGCCCAAAAATGCACTATTTTGAAGTTGGCCATTTTGAATCCAACTTTTGTTTTTTCAATAGGAAGAGGGTCATGTGACACATCAAACTTATTGGGAATTTCACAAGAAAAACAATGATGTCCTTGGTTTTAACGTAACTCTATTCTTTCAGGAGTTATTTACAAGTTTCTGACCACTTATAAAATGTGTTCAATGTGCTGCCCATTGTGTTGGATTGTCAATGCAAACCTCTTCTCCCACTTTTCACACACTGATAGCAACACCGCAAGAGAAATGCTAGCACAGGCTTCCAGTATCCGTGTCTTGTGAAATTCCCAATTAGTTTGATGTGTCACATGACCCTCTTCCTATTGAAAAAACAAAAGTTGGATTCAAAATGGCCATCTTCAAAATAGTGCATTTTTGGGCAATAAGTCACATCAATGCAAAAATGGTACCGTTAAAAACTTCAGATCACGGCGCAAAAAATTAGCCCTCATACCGCCCCATTCGCGGAAAAATAGAAAAAGTTATAGAGGTCAGAAGATGACAATTTTAAACGTATTAATTTTCCTGCATGTAGTTATGATTTTTTTCAGAAGTACGACAAAATCAAACCTATATAAATAGGGTATCATTTTAATCGTATGAACCTACAGAATAAAGATAAGGTGTCGTTTTCACCAAAAATTTACTACGTAGAAACGGAAGCCCCAAAAAGTTACAAAACTGCGTTTTTTCTTTAAATTTTGTCTCACAATGTTTTTTTTTCCGTTTCAGCGTAGATTTTTGTGCAAAATGACTGACATCATTACAAAGTAGAATTGGTGGCGCAAAAAATAAGCAATCATATGGATTTTTAGGTGCAAAATTGAAAGAGTTATGATTTTTTAAAGGCAAGGAGCAAAAAACGAAAGTGCAAAAACGGAAAAACCCCTGGTCCTTAAGGGGTTAATTATATTATAGAGTGGGCAAGAAGCACAATTCCCCATGAGCCACCTCCATCAAGGGTTTCCTCCACCATTGGAGTTTGGAACGTTTACGCCAAATATAAAGGGTGCAATATGAAACAGTAGAGGTGATAATGTAAGTTTTAGTTTCCAAATGTTAGAGCTTTCTTTTACCTGTTTGTAGCGATGATGTCCCATTTTGCTGCATTGCTATCCGAAAGAAATATAGCAGTCAAGCGTGTATATTTCTTTTCACGAGTCACCATACCATGAGTTGCTAACCAGCATAGCTAGGTACTGTGAATGAGACGTCACTCTGCACTGTAGACAAGAAGGGAGTGCACAGAGGGCCTCAGAAACAGGGAGTAGAGAGTTATCAGTTAGCTAAGTATAATGTAAGGTGTTTTGCCTTGAATTTCTGACCTGTACAGTATCTATGTTTCCTTATGCAGAGACTTTAGCCTGTCTTATGGATTAGATGTGCTATCGCAATAAATATGATTGAAATTGCACTTTTACTTCAGATCCAGTCATGTGCTGTCTTCTTTAATGACAAACTAGTCTTTGATCTGGGTTTATAAAAACATGGCTGCTTACTTCCAAAAGAACCATTATACATTGTATACAGTCTTGTGGCTCTGCACCATTGACTACAATGGAGCTGAATGGCAATAGTAGACTTAAATCATGGACTGGTGGGGTGCTGTTTTTATAAGGCAATTATTTCTGCTTTTTTTTGTTCCATTCACTGTGTAGTTTGAATAATTTGTTTTTACATATTTGCAAAAAAATGCAAATTTTTGCATTTTTTTTTTTACAGTGAACATAATAAAAAAGGTCCAACGAAGCATTACCTTTTGGTAATAAATTGATGAATAGGCAGCAGTACTTTTTTCCGGGGTCTTCCCTGTGACCATTGCTGTATAGTAAAAGCATAATCACAAGGTTAGGCAGAACCATCGGGCACCCACAGGTATTTATTTCATCTCCCATTTATCAAGGTAACCTAATAGAAATAAAAGCCTAGATTGTGCCATACTGTGTATCACTATTTTAATAGTTTTGCCACATTCATAATGTTACTACATTAACCTACATTAATAACATTGTATGGTGGACAGAACACCATAAAAAAACTGTAAAAAACAACTTCAGAATATTTTTTCCTCAAAAAAATAACAATAAATAAAAGTGAATCAATAAGTCCAATGTACCCCAAAATGGTACCTGTGAAATTAAACTACCTTATTTTTCGCCATATAAGACGCACTTTTTCTTCCACAAAACTGGGGGGGAAAAGTTGGTGCGTCTTATACGGCAAATACACATTAAAACCTGTCCTATCGCAGCGGTCCCTGCGGCCATCAATGGCCAGGACCCGCGGCTAATACAGAACATCACCGATCGCGGTAATGCCCTGTATTAACCCTTAAGACGTGGCGATCAAAGCGACCGCCGCGTCTGAAGCGAAAGTGACACTAACCCGGCTGCTCAGTCGGGCTGTTCGGGACCGCCGCGGTGAAATCTCGGCGTCCCGAACAGCTTACAGGACACCAGGAGGGACCTTACCTGCCTACTCGGTATCTGCTCCGTGCCGGGATCCCCTGCATGGACGCCGCTCTCCTTCTTTGTCATCACGCCTGCCGTCCGTCATCCAATAGGAGCAGCGTGTGTAGCGACGTGATGGCGGCGACGGAGAGCGAGGATACCTGGCAGCAGAGACGTTCTGGAGCGATGGGGACACCCCGGGGACGCGGCGACAGCGATGGAGGGCGACATCCAGGGCCGCAGTGATGAGCGGTGACGGGTCCGGAGTGGCGGGGACACGTGAGTATTACCTCCTATAGTATAGGTCTTCAACCTGCGGACCTCCAGATGTTGCAAAACTACAACTCCTGGCATGCCGTTGGCTGTCCGGGCTTGCTGGGAGTTGTAGTTTTGCAACATCTGGAGGTCCGCAGGTTGAAGGTTCAGAATCTTTTTTTTTTTTCTAGATTTTCAACCTTTAAAATTGGGTGCGTCTTATATGCCGGAGCGTCTTATATGGCAAAAAATAGGGTAAGTATTGTGCTGCAAATAACAAGCATTATTATTTATTAATGGATCAATAATGGGTCCTTGAATATGAAATGGAGTAAACATAGAAAGTAGTAAGGCATAAAAAACATATACAGTATATATGGTATCATTGTAATTGTATTGATCTATAGAATACATGTAGCATGTCATTTATGCCTTGTGATGAATAAGAACAAAATTAAATAATAAAAAAACACACATTACTGTGTTTTTCAATGTCCTCAATCAAGGAGTGAGAACATTTTAGCACAATTTCCCATAAGATTGCTTTCTTTATGCCTCAAATGAAAAGATGCCAGAATATTCTAATGTCTTATCAATGCGGATCAAACTGTTAATTGTACTGTAATACAAATAGAATCATGATGAAAACTTATTCATAATGCAAGTTACTTGTAAAACTTGTAATTCCACTCTGCAACGGCACCATTGAAATCCCTGGCGAGACTCCAGTCTCTGAAGAAGTAGTCAGCATTAGAATAACAACAGTTACTTTCCTTATAAACAACTTCTTTTACCCACTAGGACACAGCTATCGCTTCTGTGATCAAAAAGAGTATACAAATCACTCCTGCCAGCTGAATACAAAGTACTGAACATCTGCTGCATCTGTGATCCTGGGAGTTGTAATCATATTTTTAAAAATATGCACACTTAGTTATAAATATTAGAACTGAAGCTGGTGAAAGCAATCAAATATTTATATTAGGAGAGCTTAAAACATTTTCCTTTTTTACTCAACACTTCCTATTAGGAGTTTATTTAACTATTTCCCATTTTTAAGTGGCTACCAGGCTGAGACGTAAAATTCTATTTATATTCCAAGTCCTTTGAAAGATTTTCCAAAACTCAGAGTGAATGTTCACTTTTAACTCCATGGGTGGAATTTAATATTTGCGCCTTTTTCACTCTACTTGACTTGCCTATCCTTTTTGTTGCTTGTGTCAGTATCAAATGTGCCAAATTCATCAAATTGTTGCTAATTATATGTGGAGTTCTGCACATTTTTCTAGGCATTTTATTCTCTAGTGGATTTCTATAGCACACCTTGAGTGAAGGGAGAGTATGCTAAAATTTGGCAACTTTAAAAAGTTGCAAAAAGTGAACGCATCTTAAAGGGGTATTCCAGCTTTATACATCTTATCCCCTATCCAACGGATAGGGGATAAAATGTATGATCGCAGGGGTCCCGCCACTTGGGACCCCCTGCGATCTCGGTGCAGCCCCGGCATTCTGTGCCAAGCACTGCCTCTGAGATGGGGACATCAGGGGTACATCCCCTAGTGACGTCACGCCATGCCCCCTCCATTCATGTCTATGGGAGGGGGTGTGGGGTGATGTCACTAGGGGACATGGCTGTGACTTCCCCATCTCAGAGGCAGCGCCTGGCACAGAATGCCAGGGGCTGCACCAAGATCGCAGGGGGTCCCCAGTGGCGGGACCCCTGCGATCATACATCTTATCTCCTATCCTTTGGATAGGGGATAAGATATATAAAGCTGGAATACCCCTTTAAAATTCATGACCCTGAAACCATTCCCCATTATTAAGGGAACTGAACTTTTTAGACAATTATACCCTAACTACAGGATGGTGGATAAGTGTCTGATCACAGGCAGTCTGACCATTGGGACCCTCTGAAATCCTGTACGGGGCCCGGCTACTTTTATGTCCTTGGAGCAGAGTGGCTCCCCCCTTCCTGGATGAAAGCAAGTGAAGGCCTCAGTCAGTGATTGGCTGAGAGAGAAGTAACTTTCTTAATACATGCTGCCATTGTTCACACATATGCATCGTTGGTGACGGAAAATATAGATTTTATTAAAGACAGAGAGAGAGAGAGGAACATCATGCTATTCTTTCTTTACTGAAATTTATAGCAGCAAACATATGGTTAACCCCTTAAGGACTCAGCCCATTTTGGCCTTAAGCACTCAGACAATTTAATTTTTACGTTTTCATTTTTTCCTCCTCGCCTTCTAAAAATCATAACTTTTTTATATTTTCATCCACAGACTAGTATGAGGGCTTGTTTTTGCGCGACCAGTTGTCCTTTGTAATGACATCACTCATTATATCATAAAATGTATGGCGCAACCAAAAAACACTATTTTTGTGGGGAAATTAAAACGAAAAACGCAATTTTGCTAATTTTGAAAGGTTTCGTTTTCACGCCGTACAATTTATGGTAAAAATGACATGTGTTCTTTATTCTGAGGGTCAATGCGATTAAAATGATACCCATTATTACATACTTTTATATTATTGTTGCGCTTAAAAAAAATCACAAACTTTTTAACCAAATTAGTACGTTTATAATCCCTTTATTTTGATGACCTCTAACTTTTTTATTTTTCCGTATAAGTGGCGGTATGGGGGCTCATTTTTTGCGCCATGATCTGTACTTTTTTTTGATACCACATTTGCATATAAAAAACTTTTAATTAATTTTTTATAATTTTTTTTTTAATAAAATGTATTAAAAAAGTAGGAATTTTGGACTTTTTAAATTTTTTTTCGTTCACGCCGTTCACCGTACGGGATCATTAACATTTTATTTTAATAGTTCAGACATTTACGCACGCGGCGATAACAAATATGTCTATAAAAAAAATTTACGCTTTTTGGGGGTAAAATAGGAAAAAACGGACGTTTTACTTTTTTATAGGGGGAGGGGATTTTTCACTTTTTTTTTACTTTGACTTTTACATTTTTTTTACTTTTTTTTTACACTTGAATAGTCCCCATAGGGGACTATTCATAGCAATACCATGATTGCTAATACTGATCTGTTCTATGTATAGGACATAGAACAGATCAGTGTTTTCGGTCATCTTCTGCTCTGGTCTGCTCGATCACAGACCAGAGCAGGAGACGCCGGTAGCCGGACGGAGGAAGGAGAGGGGACCTCCGTGCGGCGTTATGAATGATCGGATCCCCGCAGCAGCGCTGCGGGCGATCCGATCATTCATTCAAATCGTGCACTGCCGCAGATGCCGGGATCTGTATTGATCCCGGCACCTGAGGGGTTAATGGCGGACGTCCCGCGAGATCGCGGGCGTCGGCCATTGCCGGCGGGTCCCTGGCTGCGATCAGCAGCCGGGATCAGCCGCGCATGACACGGGCATCGCTCCGATGCCCGCGGTTATGCACAGGACGTAAATGTACGTCCTGGTGCGTTAAGTACCACCTCACCAGGACGTACATTTACGTCCTGCGTCCTTAAGGGGTTAATATTTAACAAGAAAAAGTTTTTTATATATCAGCAGATAACGTTCATATATGAAAATAATGGTACAGTCCAAATGGATATAATGTCCCATCTGAATAGGCTCCTCCTCTTTCTTTGATGAGGTTTAAAATAAAGAAATCCATAAAGTAGAAGTATGTATGTTGTCCACATTGGAACTGAATCAACTAGAACAATGAAGGTCATAGAATGAGGTAAGTATAACTGGACTGGAAACAGATGATCCATGTTGGAATCGAGAACTCAAGAAGGTGGGACTTCCGAAGATGATTATACTGAAAGAAAAATATGACATTAATAGATAGGGTTGGGTAATATGGGAGGGATAATGTTCGTCTCCTGTCTTTAATAAAATCTATATTTTCCGTCACCAAGGATAAAAAAAATCTCCAATTTTATTACAAGACCGGAGACTCACATTATGCTTGTTTAAAGCTTAAATAATGCATCAAGAATATACACATCATGTTTAACCCCTTCATGACCCAGCTAGTTTTGGCCTTTATGACCCAGTCCGTTTTTGTGTCTCTTTAAGTGGCAATAACTTTGAACTGCTTTTACCTGGCAAAATGATTCAGAGACTGTTTTTCGAGACATATTGTACGTTATATTAGTGGTAAATTTCTGTTAATACATGAAGCGATTTTTGTGAAAAACTCTAAAAATTTGAAAAATGTCTCTATGCTTGAAACTCTCTACTTGTAAGAGAAATAGTCATGCCAAATAAATGTAGTTATTAATTCACATCCACAACATGTCTACTTTATGCTGGCATCATTTGTTAAACATCTTACTTTTTTACAACATTAGAATGCTTATAATAATATGAGCATTTTTTTTAATTTTCTGCGAAAGTTCAAAATCACATTTTTTTGGAACCACTTAAATTCTGAATATATATGTGTGTGTGTGTATATATATATGTATAATATAATATATATATATATATATATATATACACGTATGTTTATATATATATATACATACTTATATATGTATACATAAATATATATATATATATATATATATATATATATATATATGTTTATTTATTTATTATTTTACTTCTATACAACTGCTCCCCCTGCCAAGAACAAGATGCAGTAGCAGGTTTAGGACACTAGGGGGAGCTGTTGTACAACAGCTCATTTAAAAAAAAAAAATTATGATCATTGCTGCATTCTCTTCACCCGGAAGTGAAATATGCAGGAGGGCACAGCTGTGGGAGCTCAGGACCGGTAAGGGACATAAGGGAAGGGGGACAGGACATCGGGGAAGGGGGACAGGACACTGGGGACACTTTGCAGAGCAGTGTGTATGTCCCAATCCCTGTGATCGGGACATACACACGGCTCTGCTCAGGATTTTCAATGCAAAACGCTGCCATTGACTAGTCAGATTTGACTAGCTGATAGTAGCGATCATGATGAGGGAGGACGAAACCTCTTTAGGTCACCATCTTACCGGGCACAGCAGGATACAGCGAGTATCGGACAATATCTGCATGATGTACATGTACGTCATTGGTCAGGAAAACCTTCCCGGTCATGACGTACATGTATGTCATGGGTCGGGAAGGGGTTAAAGTACAGTCATAGAGACATGGGAACTTGGTCTAAAATAAAAGGTTTGGAAGGCAGACTCTGCTGAATGAGCACCAAATATACTGTAGATGTATCAATACCTGCTAAAGACATGACATTTTTAACCCAGCTAGCTAAAGGTGGGGAAGATATAGGTAAATAAGGTTTGCAAAAGGAAATGATTAATTGTGAATTTGAGGGATTTCTAACAGATTCTGTTTTGTGTTCATATGATTTTAGGCAACTAACAACACAAAAGTATTTGTGATTAGGAAAAGAGGGGTAGAAGACTTTTCGAATATTGTTTTTTGCATGTTTATTTATAGAGAAAATAACCCCTTGAGGAATATATTGTCTGTGGAAAATATCTAATGTTCTCACATCAGAGACCCGTTTAAAAGAAATATGGCATAATAGCATAGTGAGTTTATATGACAATAGTTTTAATTGTAGAAGATCATTATTTCCCCAAGAATTATTAAGATCTAAAATTACAGAAACATCCCACGTAGTTTGATATTTAGGTAATGGAGAACATCTATATTTGATACCTTTCATGAGTTTACAAACTAAGGGATGTTTACCCATGGATATGGCTTGAATAGGAGCATGGTAATATGGCTGAATGGTACACATTAATAGTTTTATATGCTTTACCTTCATCATAAGAATGCGAAAGGAAATTAATGATTTGTGTTATAGATGCATGTATGGGATCCAAATCCCGTTGAATGCACCAATTAGACCATATTTTCCTGGCTGATCCATAAACTGATCTGGTACTGCCCTTGCATCTGAGAGGATGTTTTGAGCTGACTCTGAAATTTAGTTATCGGGTTCTGATGTCCTGAAATGAATCAGGCTACTAGGGTTAGGAGACCAGACACAACTAGAGGGGGAGGATTGCTTGTTGGATCTTGCAATATGGAATGATGATTTGGTAGAATGCGAGGAAAGTCTATTGACATCACTAGAATTTGAGGGACCCACGATTGAGTTGGCCAGAATGGGTTTATCAGAACTAATGTTGACTTGTGAATTTTGGACAGTAGTAGGATCCTCGAGATCAGGGAAAATGGAGGGAACGCATAAAGAGTTCCCTGAGGCCAAATTTGGAGTAGTGCGTCTGTGCCCAAAGGTTCCGGATCTGGGCGCCAACTGAAAAATTGAGGAAGTTGATGGTTCAGTCTGGAAGCAAATAGATCCAGGTGTAGAGGGCCCCAAAGTGAGTTGAAGCAGTTGAAAATTAGAGGATCCAATCTCCAATCGCTGTTGTCTATGAGATAACGAGAGTTCCAATCTGCTGTGCAATTGGACAAACCAGGGAGATATTCTGCCTTTAAAATTATATTCTGATTGAGGCAAAATTGCCAAAACTCTTTTGCTATATTGGATAGTGTTTCTGATTTGGTACCTCCCAGACAATTCATGTATTGTACTGCCGGAATATTGTCCATCCGTAGTAGAATACAGCAGTGGGATCTGTGTTTTGCAAAAGTTTTTAACAAGTATGAACCTGCCAGATGTTGAAGACAATTTGCAATTGTGATTCCTCTTTGGACCATTTCCCTCCTGTGGAGAGGGGCCCGCATAGAGCACCCCATCCCAGGAGACTGGTGTCTATAATGAGATCTGGGACAGAGTTGAAAATGGCTTTTCCATTCCACACTTGGATGTGGTGGAGCCACCAAAGAAGTTCCTCTCTTGTGTCTGGAGAGAGAGAAATCTCCTCTGAGTAGGCCAGACCTTCTCTCAGGTGTTGTGCTTTGAGGCGTTAAAGTGCCCTGTAATGGAGGGGAGCTGGAAATATTGCCTGTGTGGAAGAAGAAAGTAAACCCACTATCTGAGCTATTGTCCAAATGGATACTAATTATTCAGTACAGAGTGAATTTCTCTCATTATTGTTTTCAGCCGTCTCAGAGGAAGACTTAAAGTGGCTGATTGAGTATTGATTAGAAATCCCAAAAATCCCACCTCTTGTGAAGAAGACAAGACTGATTTCTTGGAATTAATTAGAAAACTCAGATTTGATGGAAGGGTTATAGTCCAATGAATGTGAAGATAAATTAGTTCTTTGGAGTTGGCCATGATAAGGATATTGTCTAAATAAATTATGAGACAAACTCATCGAGCTCTCAGGGTGGCCAGTAATGGTTTTAAAGGGTTATTCCAGGATTTTTTTTTATTTGACTATGCTACAGGGGCTGTAAAGTTAGTGTTGTTCATAATATAGTGTCTTTACCTGTGTGTGACGGTTTTCTCAGAATTCTTATGTGATTTTCACTCCAATATTCATTTTTAACAGCATACAAAATGACTGTTGTCTCTGATTTTTCCCAGGTTGCAATGCAGCCGAGACCTGACTCACTAGTCGGCTGATGACACGGAGCCTGTCTGCTTCAATGGGTTGAGCGATCGCTTGGTGGGAGAGAGATCAATCTGCAACTAATGCAACAGCTGTAGGCACCCTGATTGAAAACCACAGGTCTTTGAATGGATGCAGCTCATTTATGTTTCAATGGGTGTGGTGGCTCATGTGTGGGAGGAAGGAAAATGGAATTGTGGGATTTGTAGTCAAAAAAAGAATAGTCAAACAGGAAATACCAGTTCGCAAAAAGCTAGCCACAGTGTTATGGTAATCTCACAACATAGCCATTTAGCCCCAAGACAAGCGCAGATCCTTCCTAAGCATGTCCATTACTGTCTGCCAGGTACATACTAAAATCACCTTATGGTGGATAACCCCTTTAATAGTTTGGTAAAGCACCATGAGGCTGATGAGAGACCGAAAGGCAAACTTGTAAATTGCCATTTTTGACCTTTCCATAGAAATTGGAGGTAAGGTTGTGAGAGTGGATACATAGGCACCGTGAGATAGGAGTCTTTCAAATCTATTTTGACAGTCATTTGTTTTCTAATAATAAGTCTCTTAGTAGGTGAATGCCCTCCATTTTGAAGTGTTGACAAAAGACAAAATTGGTTGAGGGTTTTTAGGTTTATGACTGGTGTGTGACTGCCATCTTTTTTTCTTTACCAGAAATAAGATGCTCAGAAAGCCTGGGGAATTGAGAGGAACTTTTGTAATTTCACCCTTGGAGCTTAATTCCTTGATCTCTAGATGTATGAGATTCCTGTCTGATTCTGAAAAAATAATCGGATGAGGATGTTGAGTTTGGAAGGGAAGGGAGAAAATTTCTATTTGCTATCCCTGTACTGTATCCTTGTGTCTGATGTGAACATGGACCAAACATGGATAAAATGTTGGATTCTGTCCCCTAGTAGAATGTGTGAAGAGTATGGGAGATGATTTACCTGCAGAGGGTCTCATTCTTGGATAACCTCTATGGCCTCTAGCCCTCCAGGGCCTTCCTATAATGGGAAAGAATGATGTGGGTTAATATGTAGTTTGTGGTGCTGATAGGTTGTCTGTTCTAAGTGGATGGAGGCCTCTATATGACTGTCTGTCTTGTAGTTGGTGGCTGGGAAACCAGCCTCGACATCTCCCAGCCCTGCCAAAAACACACCCTTGAAAGACTCTCTTAAGGGAAGATTGGGCCTTTGCGAGTGATGAGAATAAACTAACATACTTGTTAATTTCTTTTATATAAGACTATCCGAATAAGAAATTATCGGGTGATGGAATAGATTCAGGTGAGGCCAGATGGACCAACTGAGGATCCAATTTCATTAGGATTGATCTCTTCCATTCCATGCAAAGGGAAGAATTGTCATTGCCAAATAGACACAGAGCTCTTTGAGCCCATCCACGTAAAGTGGGGAGGTCAATGGGATCCCCTGACATAGCTGCCTCTTCAGTGAGTTATAATATGCGAGTGAGGGGTCCTAATAGATCCCAAAAAATTTCTTGGACTGATCTAAAGGATCTGTATACCCCTTTCTTTGGGTTCTTGCCCATTTTGTCAGAAATGTTACTAGAGTTGGATCTACATCTGGTGTGTTTGCCAAATTGAAAGGTAGAGTGGGTCTAGGGCACTCAGACTTTAACTTGCTTCTTGAAGTTTTACCAAGGTTTTTTTTTAACCCATTTACTCACGAATTTGGATACCTGAAGTAGGGGAATCCATTCTCCCGATCACAGGTGTTTTATATGGCCCAGATCGAAGAATGGGTTCCCTGCAGCATCAAGAATTACAGATTCAGAAGAGTGATCCTCAAAGAGGTCATCCTATTCATCAGAAATATCTTCGTATTCTGAATCATCAGGGCTAGGCATGTCAGCATCCTCAGATGAGGATTGGTTAGAGGAGATATTATGGGTAACCAGCATTCTCTTGGAAGAGGCCATACATGCCCTTTGTGTGTGTGCTTCCTCTAGGGCAGAGGGTTTGGAAGGTAAATGAGATACCTCTAGAAAAGAGCTTTTCTGACAAGCTTTAAAATACACTTGAACCTCAGATTTTTTCTTACATTTAGTCATAGAGGGATCGGTATTCAAGTGACATCTTTTCTGTGTCATCTTTCCTTTTTTCAGACCAGCTGCCATATGTGACGTAGAGTCTTCTGCAGACCAGAAGCTATCCAAAGGGGTTGATGGATCCTTTTTTGGAGAATCAGGAGGATTATTGCGATTAATCGCAAATGTAACGTATTTTGTTATTACATCTGAATTGTGGACATAGCGGACTTAACCGCAGGTTGTACAGATTTCTGCACTGATTGGTCTACCAGTGTTTGTAATACATTCTCATCCACCACATATTCAAAATTTAGTGTTTCAGACATTTTGGAGTTGTCTTAATATTTCATCTATATTTCTGAGTGATATCTATATAAATAGTATAGGAAAATATATAGTATATATTTAATAATTGGTTGTATATGAGATATTTGTCTCATACTGAATGATATATTATAAAGACATATGCACATACATGCATGCATAACCATACATATATATATATATATATATATATATATACACACATACGTATGTGCATGCATACACAAAATGTGCAAACAAGGGTACATACGTCTGAAGTGAGGTGTAAAGATATATAGATATAATTAATATGGTTTATTCATATTTATTCCCTTTGTTGTTTTTTTGGTTGCACATCCTTTGGAAAAAATAACTGAAATCAGTCGCTTCCTCTAACCATCAATAAGCTTCTTACACCTCTCAGTTAGAATGTTTGACCACTCTTCCTTTGCAAACTGCTCCAAGTCTCTCTTATTGGAAGGGCGCCTTTTCCCAACAGCAATTTCAAGATCTCTCCACAGGTGTTCAATGGGATTTAGATCTAGACTCATTGCTGGCCACTTCAGAACTCTCCAGTGCTTTCTTGCCAGCCATTTCTGAGTGCTTTTTAATGTATGTTTGGGGTCATTGTCCTGCTGGAAGACCCAAGATCTCTGATGCAAACCCAGCTTTCTGACACTGGACTGTACAGTGTAACCCAAAATCCGTTGGTAATCCTCAGATTTCATGATGCCTTGCACACATTCAAGGCACCCAGTGCCAGAGGCAGCAAAACAACCCCAAAATATAATTGAACCTCCACTATATTTAACTGTAGGTACAATGTTCTTTTCTTTGTAGGCCTCATTCCGTTTTCGGTAAACAGTAGAATGATGTGCTTTACCAAAAAGCTCTGTCATGGTCTCATCTGTCCACAAGACGTTTTCCCAGAAGGATTTTGGCTTACTCAAGTTCATTTTGGCAAAATGTAGTCTTGCTTTTTTTATATCTCTGTGTCAGCAGTGGGGTCATCCTGGGTCTCCTGCCATAGCGTTTCATTTCATTTAAATGTCGATGGATAGTTCGCGTGGACAAAGACAAATCTAGATCTCTGGAGATGGACTTGTAACCTTGAGTTGATATTTTTCCACAATGTTGGTTTTCAAGTCCTCAGACAGTTCTCTTCTCCTCTTTCTGTTGTCCATGCTTAGTGTGGCGCACACAGACACACAATGCAAACACTAAGTGAACGTCTCTCCTTTTTATCTGCTTTCAGGTGTGATTTTTATATTAGCAATGGAAAATGTGCAAAATCCAGCTTCCTAAAACTTCAATGCTTTATTTCAATCATTAAATTCAACAAAAAAGTGCATATTAAAAGCCAAGAGAAACTCTGACGCGTTTCGGTTTATGAAAAACCTTAGTCATAGCGGTATCTCTCGAGGAGAGAGAATGGTTTATATATCTGCTCAAAATTCAAACCAACTACTAATGTAAGGATATGCCTACCAAGGGGCTTGTGTTCATCCTTGGTCACCAAATGACTGAAGGTGTGCGAGCAGGTACATATCTCTAATATACAGACCGAACACAGGAAACCATATAATATACAAATAAACTTATATATCTATAGGATTCTCAAAAATAGAGTAAATCAATATATATAAGAGAGATCGTTTCTGAAATTGAATCCCTGTGTCCGGTCGGTATATTAGAGATATGTACCTGCTCGCACATCTTCAGTCATTTGGTTACTAATCATGAACACACGCCCCTTGGTAGGCGTATCCTTACATTAGTAGCTGGTTTGATTTTTGAGCAGATATATAAACCATTCTCTCTCCTCGAGAGATACCGTTATGACTAAGGTTTTTCATAAACCGAAACGCGCCAGCGTTTCTCTTGGCTTTTAATGTGCACTTTTTTGTTGATTTTTAATGATCGAAATAAAGCACTGAAGTTTTAGGAACCTGGATTTTGCACATTTTCCATTACTGATTACCTGGGAACCAGCCCTCTATCCCTCCATGCTTCCTTGAAAGGAATACAGATCCTCCACGACTGAGATGTGATTACACCAGATGGTGAGCTGACTCTACTCTTTTACTTTTTTGTGATTTTTATATTGCCCACACCTGTTACTTGCCCCAGGTGAGTTTAAAGGAGCATCACATGCTTGAAACAATCTTATTCATCCACAATTTTAAAAGGGTGCCAATAATTTTGTACATACCATTTTGGGAATTTGGTTTAAAATTATGTCCAATTAGCTTTTTTTCCTCCCTTTTTTGGTTTAGTTCCAATACACACAAAGGTAATAAACATGTGTATAGCAAAACATGTGTTACTGCAATCCTTTTCTGTGAGAAATATTTAATTTTCTTGAAAAATTTCAAGGGTGCCAACCATTTCTTTGGTTATATAGTGTACTTGTGGCTAGTTGAGCCCTTTTGTAATTGGCATGTGTTACATATCTTCGCAGCATATATTGTTTGTGGTGCTGGAAGTTCAGTAGTTTTTATGGCTGGTTGTTAAAGTTTTCCACACTCGATACCATGTCTGGTCTATGTTGTGGACAATACGGTTTGTGGGCGTTCCTTTTTTTTCTTTCTAAGAATGTGCTCACCCTTTTCCCCTCCCATCTAATAAATATTCAATGTGGACAATTGCTGGTCTCTGGGGATTGGTTCCGTGTTTCCTCATCTCCATGCCGCCCTCACCTGAGTTTTCTCGGAGCTGTAGAAAACTAAGAGCGCATGCGCAGCTTCCTTCCAGCTTCCTTCCACCTTCCTTTCACTATGTAGTTAGTGTAGACTGGCTAGGGTATGTTGGCGCATGCGTAGTTGTTCAGAGGAGTCCATAGTAAACTGTATGTGCATGGGCAATTTACTACAGACTCCCCTGAACAATTGTGCATGTGCCAAAATACACTTGCCACTCTACGCTAACTGTGTGGTGGAAGGAAGCTGCGCATTCGCTCTTTGTTTTCAACGGACTGTTCCAGGCAACCTTTTTGGTGACGCTGCTGTGGATTGTTACATTGGGCTTGTTGCTGCGAGTCTGCTGGGCGGGAATGGCTAACGAAGTGGGCATGAACAAACAGTCCGCAAGGCATGCTGGAAACAGTAGTTTAGTGACCGCATGAAAAACGGAAATGAACACTACACTACAGGGACAAACTCGTGGACGCAAAGAACAAAAAAGACAACCAAAGAGTACAAGCAAGAAAACCCAAAACACATTGGGCACCGGAGTACACCTTTAAATAGATAAATAGAGCAATGAATAAATAGCGCTAAGGGGAAAAAATAAATGGAATGAATTGAACAATAATTAATTAATATCATATAATATGAAATATATGAGAGGGAATATCAGTTAATTACTAATAAACTATAAGGAAGTTCATTAATAAACTGTGTAAATATATTAAATATAAATAGAAATGAATAAATTTATGAGGAGACAATTTTTTTTTCATGTACTTTTCTTAGCTGAAGCAGCAAAGAAAGAGGGGGAGCCTATTCAGATAGGACACTATATCCATTCAGACTGTACCATTATTACCATATGTGAATGTTATATGCTGATAAATAAAAAAAACTTTTTGTTGTTAAATATTAACCATATGTTTGCTGCTATAAATTTCAGTAAAGAAAGAATAGCATAATGTGAGTCTCCGTTCTTGTAACAAAATTAAAAATTTTCAAGATATGTATAAAATACAGCCATAATTAATTACAACCATACTTTGAGCCGTTGATTCGCTGAATAACGGTTGATTTGCTGAATAAGTAAACTATGGCTGTACTTATACAGGTGTTTTTTAATTGTATTTAGAGGTAAGTAAAGGTTTGGGCTTTTTTATGAAAAACAGGCCGGGCATCTTTAAAAACAAAAAAAAACACCCTTACACTGGAGTACCCCTTTAAAAAAATGCAGTTTTCGGACTACCGACTAAGTCAGTGACCTGATGTCCTGGACAACCTTAGGCCCTTATTGGGTGATTTACCCACATATCTCAAGGACACTAGGGAATTTTAAGAGCATCAGATGAAATTTCTTGGCAGGAAGGTTGCATCGGTGAACGTTGAGAGCCTGTACACCTGCATCCCGCGAGGGTGTGCAGACTGTCAGAAATCTTCTGGAGAGCATCGACAGATCAGGGGACTTCTTGGAGATTATGTGTGAGGCCCTGAGGTATATCCTTACACATAGTGCCTTCAAATTGCAGGGTAATAGGTTCTGCAAGATTATGGGACCACTATGGGCACACCAGTGGCATACTCTTTTGTGAATATTTTTTATCTTCCCAGCCATAAACGCAATTGCTAGATACATTGTTTGTTCATGAGATTCATGGATGATATGTTCATTGTTTGGTCAGGCCTAAGCCCCAGTTCATGGACTTTGTTTTTCCCCTTAATCAGATCAAAAAATTAACACGCAATTTATATTAGTATTCAGAGATCAACGTTTGGAACTCTTAGATGTCAGAGTGGAAATAGTAGAAGGAGCCATAGTCACCATAGGGTTGAGGAAGAGGATGGGCAATATATGTCTTTTAACAGTTTCCACCCTCCCCATGTGAAAAAGAAAGTTGTACCCTATGGCTAATTTGTTAGGTTTAGGAGATTACATAACAATGACACTAAGTCTGAGGCCCAAGATGAGGATGTGTCTCTTCCTCTCATTCAGAGGGGCTACTCACTGCATTTAATTAAAGAAACCAGGGACAGGGTCAATAGACTCATCCAAACAGAATCGCAGACCAGAACAAAAGAATCACAGACAAGAACAAAAATGTTTTTTGACTCAAAATACTGAATGAAAAACTAGTGGGGATACAATTGCAATAACTGTTGGACAAAAATAAATAAACAGCTACAACATACCCACATTATTTCGTGCCTATATACAGGGGTGTTTTAGGGCAAATTTTTCATGTGGAATCACCTGAAAGCAGTGGTCACCTTAGGATCTTTGATGAGCCCTTTTTTCCCTTCAGGCATGGTCCTAGTCATACCATGAGTAAATGCAATCTGTTACGCAATTGTCTATATAATTATAGGACCTACCAACGCAGCTGTAATTTGGTCATGTGATCACATTCCTGAATCTCCAAATCTTCCAGTGCCTAATGGTTGGTACAGGATCTCAGACTCTGACTTCCTGTGGACTACAAGATGACATCATCACCTACTAGCTCCCAGATCCCTACCCACACCTCCCAGCTCAATCTGCTATCTATGGAATCAGGATGTATATAATAGTAATACGCCTTCTTGTATGGCAATTGGGCAAAATATGGTAAAAACTTGTCATTTTTACCACATTTTTGAAAAATCACTGCAAAAAGTGGTACTGCAGCTAATTTAATAGTTTTTGCCACAAATGACTAAAATCACGGTAAAGATGACACATTTAAAAACAATTTGCATCATTTGGATAATCACAAAAAACGCACCATTTTTACCATGATTTCGGTCATTTGTAGCAAAAACGCACACTGTAATTAGTTGCAGTAAAAATCTGCTAAGTGCAGTAATAATCCAATATATCAAATTTTCATAAAACATCTTAAATTTTGATTACAGGTCAAATCACTTTCTTCTCATGGCAATATTACTAAAAATAAAATAAAAAATAAAAATAAAAAACACACTTTGAGTAAGAAATCACATCCAAACTGCACAGTATGAACTGACACCAACCGACTTATGAGTATAATGAGTTCACTGCGTGATCTCCAGCACCACCTGAGGAGATGAACACCTGTAATAATGAAACCTCCAGGCCAAAGCCACAGGACTCATGGGAAATGTAGGCTGCAGCATAGAACCCTCCTCATTGTGCATTTGTAAACCAAGTTGGATCCTACCCCATGCAAGCCACAACAGTAGAAGGTAAGAAAAAGGCATATACAAGAAGGTCTTCATTATTCTCTAATAATAGCCCATGTTGCACTATATAATAATATCCTATGCTGCACTATAAAAAAAAATTCCAACTTATAAAACTTATCTCTTATCCAAAGGTAAGACTCGGTACCAGTTCCCCAGATTGGTGGCTAGGGGGATAAATATAATAAGTTAAAATGCTCCTTTAAATCTAATAAATAATACTAAAAGGAAATTCATGACACATGAGTCTGGCCAAATTAACTTTACATTTTCTATATTTTGGACAATAAAACCCTGGTTTGTGTTGCAATATCTTTAAATAGAGAAATAGACATTAAACATTTTTTGTTCATGTCCTATTATTCTCCTTCAGATTGTTTTGGTAGCAATTTAGGTATAACTTTTCTTTTATGTCAAAAGTCAATTTAAAATCAATGTATCAACTGCATACACAGTAATTTACAGATGCAAAATGCATAAAAGGAATATTCCTGGTGCCACTGTGACTAGCATTCCAGGAATACATCATACATAAAATATTTAGAAGGCTTTGTAATCTGTAATTCTTGTCATTTAGTTTCAGAAGACAGCTGCAAGTTTGCCATTCACCAAGTTGACAAATAAATTTGTCTCATCCCAATACATAGCTTGTTTATTGTTGCTTGTTATTATGTCTATAGAGACCATTCTTACACACAATCATGGCCATAAATGTTGGCACCCCTGAAATTTTTCAAGAAAATGAAGTATTTCTCACAGAAAAGGATTGCAGTAACGCATGTTTTGCTATACATATGTTTATTCCCTCTGTGTGTATTGGAACTAAACCAAAAAAGGAAAAAAAAAGCTAATTGGATATAATGTCACACCATATTCCAAAAATGGTCTGGACAAAATTATTGGCACCCTTTCAAAATTGTGGAAAAATAAGATTGTTTCAAGCATGTGGTGCTCCTTTAACCCCTTAAGGACGGGGGTTTTTTCCGTTTTTGCACTTTTGTTTTTTGCTCCTTGCCTTTAAAAAATCATAACTCTTTCAATTTTGCACCTAAAAATACATATGATGGCTTATTTTTTGCACCACCAATTCTACTTTGTAATGACATCAGTCATTTTGCCCAAAGCTCTACGGTGAAACGGAAAAAAAAATCATTGTGAGACAAAATTGAAATAAAAACGCAGTTTTGTAACTTTTGGGGGCTTTTGTTTCTACGCAGTACATTTTTCGGTAAAAATGACACCTTATCTTTATTCTGTAGGTTCATACGATTAAAATGATACCCTACTTATATAGGTTTGATTTTGTCGTACTTCTGGAAAAAATCATAACTTGTCACCTTCTGACCCCTATAACTTTTTTATTTTTCCGCGTATGGGGGGGTATGAGGGCTCATTTTTTGTGCCGTGATCTGAAGTTTTTAAAGGTACCATTTTTAAAGGTACCATTTGCATTGATAGGACTTATTGATAGTTTTTTCATGACATAAAAAGTGACCAAAAATGCACTATTTTGGACGAATATTCGTAATAGCGAATTTTAATCGCGAAATTCTTAATATTTGCGAATTCGTGAGTATGCGAAATTCGCGATGAATATTCGAATTGCGAATATTTGTGAGCAACACTAGTAATATTGCCCTTTAGTGCCTCTATTCAACAGTAATGCACATTAGAGGCCTCACTCAGTAATGTGCCCTCTTATTGCCCACCTACTAATTCCCCTTGGTGCCCCCACTCAGTAATAATGTCCCTTGGTTCCTCACACTCAGTATAGCTGCACCCAAACATGACTCTTGCCCATGCTCAATAATCTTGCCCTCCCCAGTGTCCCTTCTCAGGATGACTGCCCACTATCTACTGGTTGTCTTTCTACATCCTGTGATACACTCATACAACAGTTTTGCTTTTTTTACACTTCCCTTATTGAAGAATGTACAGTATTTACATCCACATTCTGAACATCGAATATCAAAAAAAGTATACATATTTCAAGTACAACAGATTAATAAATAATCTGTAAATGTTAACAGCTGAAGTCTGACAGTGCCACCATGTTGGATTGCGGTGGTTGGCAACAGGGATGTAAACATCCTTGGCTGCCAACAATAAGGGAAACAACAGGCATGGGCCCTGGAATTGCCTAGTACTGGCAGACATACACAACTGGTAATGCTGGTGAGCTGTGCCACCACACTTAGGCAGGGCTCTGGGTACCAAGCAAAAAGAGTGAGAAGACAGCCTTTTGAGTCAGGATGTGAGTAGCTACTTCTGGAGAGTCTGTTGCCAGGGCTACGGAACTATACTGTAAGTAACCTAGTATGAGTAACCTGTAGGAGCTAGGATAGGCATGCTAAGACTTGAGGGAGACAGTTAGGGACTTGAGGGAGACAGTGACGTCACTCGGAGCGAGAACCCAGGATTCCATACACCTGCCGGAGGTGCTAATCTCATGACGTAGAGGTAAGTGTAATCAGAGGAAGTGTCTTGAAAGTATAAAAAGACCGCCAAGGGTTAGAATGGTTGCCACTGCCACTCCCCCCTGCCGGGAAACCATGACCTAGACTGTCTCCCTGATGAGCTGAGCGAAACGCTGTGTTGGAGATCAGGTTCTTTTGTTCCTTTTAAATAATTCTCCTAAAGGCATTCCTTTATGGCATTATCTTTTGCACATTAAGCACAAGCACGCTAGCACTTTCTCCGTTACTCTGTGTATACTGTTTAATAGGACTGCTATAGCATAGGGACAGGGTCCTGAGGCATGGGGGTCGTCCTTATTAGGACGAGTGCCCCAGCTACATGCCACACAGTGAGGGGAAGGTGCTAATAGGGACATGATTGCACTACACTTTGAGGGATGGATAGGAAGTGTAGGGATAGCACATATTAGTCTTCCCTCCAGCAATTAACCCTTCACACCCCGTGCAATCTAGCCCCTGGGAAACGTGCAATAATTAAGGGACCACCCGAACTGACTAAGTAAGGGGTCTTATTCTTGATGCATTAGTCACTGTGTATCATTGACTACAATATGTGCAATACTTATGGTGGTGTTTAGTATTTGTTTGGTTTCTATTCTCTGTGATATTTTTTTTCCCTTTGCGGTCACAGGTGAATAATAGTTCAGTGTTTGTGTGTAGGGGTTATATGTGTTTTATCTAAATGTACCCAATAAATTGTGATTTTATAACTTGTAAGTCATACCCCAGTGATTTGAACTAATAGACAGTTAGGTCTGTTTTAGAAGCTGGGGCAACTCCCTAGTCTTGGTTGGATGATAGATAGCTACAGTGGAAACTGGTTTCAGTTAGGCCTGCAGTGCAGCCTAGATTGTGGGGCCTAAGTGTCTTACTGGTGTCACTTTCTCTAAGTAAATCACAGTTGGCTTCTTCTTTGTTTGGCACTTTTAGCTTTTCTTTTTCTTCCTCATTTGTCCTGGACCATTAAGAAAATCTCTCCTGACCACAATTGGTTCACACAGAATCTACCAGACAAACATGTTAGGTTCCTCTTTTCAGCATATTTCCCACTTTCCCACCACTATACTGATTACTAATGTGTTTTGCCCTACAATATAATAGTGGCCACTTTGTGCCCCTATGTAATGGTTTTGCCTTCTCTGTACCTCATATTGAATTAGCCGACCTCTGTGTCCCCATATAGTAGTTAGGCCCATGTCTGTGTCTTCATGTTATATTAGGCCCACCTCTGCATCCTCATATAGTAGTTAGTGCTCTCACTGTGGCACAGTAATGATGCTTGTGCTAGAAGTCGCGACTATCGCCTTATGCACGCTTTATTTCAACTGTGTCTGCATCTTAATAATGCAAAGACAGTTGAAAACCATGCTGCCCAACTCCACCCCCACTCCCCCCTAACTAGAAAATAATGATCTGGGTCAATCCCAGAAAATGAGACCCATGGCATTATCTATTCTCCACCAGAATCGCCTATAGGATGGCAGATAGAAAAGGATGATTCATCACTCCGCAGATCGTGTTTCCACTTCTCCAGACTCCAGTGGGGCAGAACGTGAAGCACTTCATCCAATGCATGGCATTGTGTTTGGGGATGTGAGGCTTGCATAAAGCAACAGGAACACAATTTTTTGCTGACATAAAAGAGTTATCCATAACTTAAAGGGGTTATCCAGGAATAGAAAAACACAGGTCATTTCTTTCCAAAACCGCTCCCTTTCTGTCTCCAGGTTGGGTTTGGTTCTGCAGCTCAGTTCCATTCACGTGAATGGAGCCAAGTTGTAATACCACACCCAAAGTGGAGACAGACAGGGAGACATTTTTGGAAAGAAATGATCTATGTTTATCTATTCGTGGACAACCCCTTTAACCCCTTAAGGACACATGACGTACTGGTACATCATATGTCCGCTCCCGATCTATAACGTGGGGCTACGGTCATAGCGGGTCGGGCCCGGCCTCTAACAATGGCCGGGACCCGTGGCTAATAGCGCACGGCATTGATCGTGGTGCCGCGCACTATTAACACTTTAGACGCGGCGTTCAAATGAAAGTGAAACCAGGCCGGTTAGCTCAGTGGGCTGTTCGGGATAGCCGCGGCGAAATCGCCACATCCCGAACAGCTTACAGGACAGCAGGTGGGTCCCTACCTGTCTCCTCGCTGTCCGATCGCCGAATGACTGCTCAGTGCCTGAGATCCAGGCATGAGCAGTCAAGCGGCAGAATCATCGATCAATGGATTCCTATGAGAAACCAGTGATCAATGTAAAAGATCAGTGTGTGCAGTGTTATAGGTCCCTATGGGAGCTATAACACTGCAAAAAACAAAGTGAAAAAAAAGGGAATAAAGATCATTTAACCCCTCCCCTATTAAAAGTTTGAATCACCCCAGTTTTCCCATAAAAAAAAAACACAGTGTAAATAAAAATAAAAATAAACATATATGGTATCGCCGCGTGCGGAAATGTCCGAATTATAAAAATATTTTGTTAATTAAACCGCACGGTCAATGGCGTACGCACAACAAAATTCCAAAGTCCAATAAAATCAATAAGTCCTTTCAATGCAAAAATGGTACCGTTAAAAACTTCAGATCACGGCGCAAAAAATGAGCCCTCATACTGCCCCATACGCGGAAAAATAAAAAAGTTATAGGGGTCAGAAGATGACAATTTTAAACGTATTAATTTTCCTGCATGAAGTTATGATTTTTTCCAGAAGTACGACAAAATCAAACCTATATAAGTAGGGTATCATTTTAATCGTATGGACCTACAGAATAAATATAAGGTGTCATTTTTACCGAAAAATGTACTACATAGAAACAGAAGCCCCCAAAAATTACAAAACAGCGTTTTTTTTTTTCAATTTTATCTCACAATGATTTTTTTTCTGTTTCGCCGTAGATTTTTGGGCAAAATGACTGACGTCATTACAAAGTAGAATTGGTGGCACAAAAAATAAGCAATCATATGGATTTTTAGGTGCAAAATTGAAAGAGTTATGATTTTTTAAAGGCAAGGAGCAAAAAACGAAAATTCCAATCCCCCATTACTATCTTATCGATGTACTAACAACTTACGCGATAAGTTAGTTAAGTCCGATGTTTCTCTGACGAAACCAACACAACAATATATCTGTTCCCAGCAAGGGTTCATTCCCTTGCTGCAGATGTGTTAACTGTGCACACATGTTGAAGGGCCCAACGTTTGTACATCCAGATACAGGATATGTATATCACTTAAAACATTATCTTACATGCTCTTCAGAATTTGTGGTGTTTGTCCTGATGTGCCCGTGCCGTCTCCTCTATGTGGGGGAGACGACATGGGACTTCAGGACAAGATACAACCACCACAGATATACAGTGAGAAAAAAACGCATGGACCTACCCGTCTCTAAACACTTCGTGGAGGCTAACCACGGTGAGAAAGATCTTAAGTTTGTTCTTCTCGACCATGAAGAGGGGTGGGGATCGAGAGAGCAAGCTTAAACGTTGTGAACTAAAATGGATACATACACTACAAACATTACGTCCGAAAGGACTGAATGTAGATTACACTGTATCCACCCAGATCTATAATGCTAGATAACCGTTCTGTTGTTGTCATTTTTTTCCGCCTCTTGTTTTGTAAGATTTGTAGTTGTGACCTTTTTCTTGTATTATTTTATGATATATATCTTTCTTTTTCTCTTCTTTTACAGAGACGGAGATGAGCAGCCAGTTGCCTTTCCCATTTAGGAGGCAGATCTTTTTAATGTTTTATTATTTAATCTTTTCATTATGTGATGTTGTTGGAGCATTTATCTAGAACTGATCAGCCAGTGATGGTGTTTGCCTGTCATGTACACAATTAAAATAAAATTATTTTCTTTATAATAACCATTTATTTTTTATTTATTTTTTTTATATAATTTTTTTTTATTTTTTTATGCATATGATTTTTCTATTTTATGACACTTTAGTCAGATCTACGGTTGTAATCAAAATATATGGTTAAGTACCCGTGATGGAAGAAACCTGATGTCACAAAGGTGGCTCTGTCAACCTGGGGTATACATAATTGTGTCCACGGGACAGATAACAGGAAGACCCATTCTTGCCATGTGCCTAATGCCAAGTTGGGTAGTAGGCTGTTAAGCCATGAGACCATTGGTATGGCTGCGATTGGGCCATCCTAATAGGATACTATCCATAAATCTGTACACATATGTCAGATATGGCTGCGATTGGGCCGTATCGACAACTGTGCACGTATTTTGATGACTGCGATTGGGTCATCTGTAATCCACTCCTCAGTGTCCAATTTGGCTGTGATTGGGCCAATAAGACACATATCCTAATTTTACTTATGTTCACTTTTTACTTTTAGTACTCTATGTTCCTCCTGGCTGCGACTGGGCCGTGAGGACTCTAACTTTATCATTAGTATACTCCTAATTTCATTTGTATATTTGTTTGCCCATTCTTTTGCCCTCAGTCAATATGGCACTGGGACTATCCGGATGTATTTTACCTCCACATCCGGTCCTGGCTACTTACCAATGACGTGGCAAACTCTTACTGGCTGTCCGCTCTATACAGGAAGTGCGTCGGCCGACATGCGCCAACAGGTGCCGTACTTCCGCTACTGTACAATACTAACAGCGTGGGACGCGCGGTTACACGCGTCTTCTGTGTGACGCTTGATGATGATGCAGATACAGTATAGCTCCTCATTGGTGAGTGTACCTAGCTCCGCCTGTCTCCCGCTCTGTAGTAATTAGCACCTAATTATTTACACTTGATGCACTGGCACCTTATTAAGGTTTTTAACCTTCTTATTTAATATACCATGACACTTTTTTTAAATTGTATTAACTATGAACCTGGTTTATATATGTTGCACAGTATTAAATATGTAATAATTATATTGATGTTTGTAATGCACTATTTTTTTGATCAATTGATTGTAATTGAGTATGAATTGAGACACCATATAAATACTTTGTTTGGTCACTATGTATTTGAGCTTGAAAAAGGCTGCATGGGCGGCTGAGACGTTGCTTGTTGGATGGAATAAATCACCTTTTTTACTACTTCTGTGTGCTGCAGCAACTTTGTTTTTGGTGGATAACTGTGGGCCCTTACCAGGCTTATTTCTGCGTGCACCTACCTGGACTGAGTGTACTGAAGTGCTGTTCCACTTGGACTTTTCTCTAGATAGATAGATGGATGGATGGATGGATAGAGATAGATAGACAGATGATAGATAGATAGATAGATAGATAGATAAAACCAAAGAATAAATTGGCCAGCACTATTGATTCAAAACTATTATATGGACCTGGCTTACAGGTGCAGGCTGCTGGGCTAAATATACAGCAACAGGAGAATACAGCAGCACACTGCTAACACAAAGATATAGATAAAACATGAGTATATAGATGAAACATGAGTATATAGATAAAACATGAAAAGCTATACAGCTGTAGTGCAACAAATGAAAATATGAAATTATGAAACAGTGAGGTACTTAGCTTGCAAATTTGGCGGCCAAATAGCTTGGACCGTCCCACCACGGTAAGGTGACCTCATTTTGGGACGGACCCTACACTATGAACTATGAATATGCCTCTGTGTGAACAGTTCAACAGGCATTGCAGGATCTGAAACATCCAAGGCACCTTATATACACCTGATAGAGGTGGGTGGGGTGCAAGAGCGAACATGTTTTATCTATATACTCATGTTTTATCTATACACTCATGTTTTATCTATATCTTTGTGCTAGCAGTGTGCTGCTGTATTCTCCTGTTTCTGTATATTTAGCCCAGCAGCCTGCACCTGTAAGCCAGGTCCATATAATAGTTTTGAATCAATAGTGCTGGCCAACTTATTCTTTGGTTGTATTACACATACGGGGGAGGGGCTACCTCCATGTTGGCTCTTGCACCCCACCCACCTCTCTCAGGTGTATATAAGGTGCCTTGGATGTTTCAGATCCTGCAATGCCTGTTGAACTGTTCACACAGAGGCATATTCATAGTGTAGGGTCCATCCCAAAATGAGGTCACCTTACCGTGGTGGGACGGTCCAAGCTATTTGGCCGCCAAATTTGCAAGCTAAGTACCTCACTGTTTCATAATTTCATATTTTCATTTGTTGCATTACAGCTGTATAGCTTTTCATGTTTTATCTATATACTCATGTTTCATCTATATACTCATGTTTTATCTATATCTTTGTGCTAGCAGTGTTCTGCTGTATTCTCCTGTTGCTGTATATTTAGCCCAGCAGCCTGCACCTGTAAGCCAGGTCCATATAATAGTTTTGAATCAATAGTGCTGGCCAACTTATTCTTTGGTTGTATTACACATACGGGGGAGTGGCTACCTCCATGTTGGCTCTTGCACCCCACCCACCTCTATCAGGTGTATATAAGGTGCCTTGGATGTTTCAGATCCTGCAATGCCTGTTGAACTGTTCACACAGAGGCATATTCATAGTGTAGGGTCCGTCCCAAAATGAGGTCACCTTACCGAGGTGGGATGGTCCAAGCTATTTGGCCGCCAAATTTACAAGCTAAGTACCTCACTGTTTCATAATTTCATATTTTCATTTGTTGCACTACAGCTGTATAGCTTTTCATGTTTTATCTATATACTCATGTTTCATCTATATACTCATGTTTTATCTATATCTTTGTGCTAGCAGTGTGCTGCTGTATTCTCCTGTTGCTAGATAGATAGATAGATAGATATATAGATAGATAGAAAATAGCTCAGGTCAGGAGCTGAAGTCAATCCAAAGAAAGCAAGTAGGCTGCAGCACTCAAGGTAATGCAAAAAAAAAAAAAAAAAAAAGGAGCTTTATTTCATTCCAATGCTTTTGGAATGGAATGGAATAAAGCTACTTAATTTTTTATAATTTTTTTTTTTTTTTTGCATTACCTTGAGTGCTTCAGCCTATTTGCTTTCGATAGAAGATAGATAGATAGATAGATAGATATGAGATATACAGATAGATAGATAGATAGATAGATAGATATGAGATAGATAGATATGAGATAGATATGAGATAGATAGATAGATACATAGATAGATAGATAGATAGATAGATAGATAGATAGATAGATAGATGGATGTGCTGCTATGATCTTTTGTTGTGGATGTAATTCAGGCTTGTGGACTGAAGCCAGATAGAGATAGATGGATGGATGGATGGATGGATGGATAGATAGATAGATAGATAGATAGAAAAAAGCAGAGAGAGCAGCACGTAAGCAATTGGATGGCACAGGCAGTGGCCAAGCTCAGGTCAGGAGCTGAAGTCAATCCAAAGAAAGCAAGTAGGCTGCAGCACTCAAGGTAATGCAAAAAAAAAAAAATTTAACTTTATTCCATTCCAATGCTTTTGGAATGGAATGGAATAAAGCTACTTATTTTTTTATTCATTTCTTTTTATTTTTTTTGCATTACCTTGAGTGCTTAAGCCTATTTGCTTTCGATAGAAGATAGATAGATAGATATGAGATAGATAGATATGAGATAGGTAGGTAGGTAGATAGATTCATAAATATAGTAAAGGCATAAATATGCAATACATTTTACATGTTACAAAGATTGGTAGAAAATGAGGCAGTATATTTCAAATAGTCTATCAAATAGTCTAGAAGAAATGTTGTTACAAATCCTTTCCCCTTGAATACTGAGCCATCCAGTGGCTTTCCATGCTGCTGCAATGTACTGACAGAAATATACTGGATGTATAAATGTCGTCGATGTAGTAGATGTAAATCTAGTTAATGATCTTGCTGGCATACATTAAAACAACATTTGCAATTTGTGGACAGGATTATAAAGGAGAATAAAGAATTTAACTGTGAAGGAATGTACTACCGAAAATACCATCTAATATTTACTGCCGTGTTCTTGTAATATTATTAGTATTGTTACTACTACACTTTAGGTAAATGAGTCATAATCTAAAAATTAACATTGGTATAAAATATTTAGGATTCTCAAAAATATTAACTCAAGTTTTTTTGGAAGATTAATAAGCTTTTTACATGAACTAACCTCATCAACTTTGTACCAACTAACTGAAAGGGGTACTCCTATGGGAAAAATGTTTTCAGATCAACTGGTGCCAGAAAGTTATACAGTTAGCTGCTGAATGCCACAGAGGAAATTCCTTTCTTTTTGGAACACTGATGACATCACGAGCACAGTGCTCTCTGCTGGCATCTCTGTCCATTTTAGCAACCAAGCATAGCAGATGTATGCTAAGGATGGCATGGTGGCTCAGTGGTTAGCACTGCTGCCATGCAGTGTTGGGGACTTGGGTTCAAATCCCACTAAGGACAAAAATAAATAAAACATTATTATTATTATAATAACGTCAGCAGAGTGAACTGTGCTCGTGATGTCATCATAGAGCATTCCAAAAAGAAAAGAATTTCCTCTGTAGTATTCAGCAGCTAGTAAGTACAGGAAGGATTAAGATTTTTTAATAGAAGTAATGTACATATATGTTTAACTTTCTGCCACCAGTTGATTTAAAAGAAAAAAGGTTTTCACCGGAGTACCCCTTTAAGCTAGAAGCTGTATGTGTGTGTGTGTGTCTTTCTGTCTGTGTATGTTCCAGCATCACATCCAAACAGCTAAAGATATTAAAATGAATCTTGGCACACATGTTACTTATATGTCAACAACAAACATAGGATAGGTGATTTAACCCTTACCCACCCTCATTTGCCAGGGTCGGCGTTTTTGTTTAAAGTCCCATGCAAATCAATGGGAAATTGTATGTTCCCACATAACTTCCGTACGGCTGGCGATATTTCAATACCTGGTACACATATATTACGGGTCAGATAGGAGGTTGCGATAGGAGATTGAAATAGGAGAATGGGAAAGGAGGACGGGATAGGAGGTTGGGATAGGAGGTCGAGATAGGAGGTCGAGATAAGGGGTCGAGATAGGAGTTTGAGATAGGGGGTCAAGATAGGAGGTTGAGATATAAGGACGGGATATGAGGACAGGATAGAAGGTTGGGATAGGAGGTCGAGATAGGAGGATGGGATAGGAGGACGGGATATCAGGGCGGGATAGGAGGTCGGGATAGGTGGTTGGGATAGGTGGTTGGGATAAGAGGTCGGGATAGGAGGTCGAGATAGGAGAACTGGAAAGGGGATAGGAGGTTGAGATAGGAGGTCAAGATAGGAGGACGGGATAGGAGGATGGGATAGGAGAATGGGATAGGAGGTCGGGATAGGAGGTCGAGTTAGGAGGTCGGGATAGGAGGTCGAGATAGGAGAACTGGAAAGGGGATAGGAGGTTGAGATAGGAGGTCGAGATAGGAGGACGGGATAGGAGGATGGGAAAGGAGAATGGGATAGGAGGTCGGGATAGGAGGTTGGGATAGGAGGTCGAGTTAGGAGGTCGAGATAGGAGGTCGAGATATGAGGATGGGATATGAGAACGGAATAGGAGGTCGGGATAGGAGGTTGAGATAGGACGTCAAGATGGGAGGTCCAGATAGCAGGTCCAGATAGGAGGTTGAGATAGGAGGATGGGATAGGAGGTCCAGATGGGAGGACAGGATAGGAGTTCGGGATAGGAGGTCGGGATAGGAGGACGGAATATGAGGATGGGATATGAGGATGGGATATGAGGATAGAATAGGAGGTCGGGATAGGAGGTCGGGATAGGAGGTCGAGATAGGAGGTTGGGATAGGAGGTTGGATAGGAGGTCGGGATATGGGGTTGGGATATGACAACAATATATGATGACGGGATATGAAGTCAAAAGCTTCCTCCTTTGTTGATTTTCCTTCCCAACAAGGGTTAGGAAGGAAAAACCGGGCAATGCCGGGTACTCAGCTAGCCTCATCAACTTTGTACCAACTAACTGAAAGGGGTACTCCTGAGGGGAAAAAAATGTTTCAGATCAACTGGTGCCAGAAAGTTATACAGATTTGTATATTACTTCTAATTAAAAATGTCAATCCTTCCAGTACTTATCAGCTGCTGTATACTACAGAGGAAATTGTGTAGTTCTTTCCAGTCTGACCACAGTGCTCTCTTGACACCTCTGTCCATGTCAGGAACTGACCAGAGCAGGAGAGGTTTGCTATAGGGATTTGCTCCAGCTCTGGACAGTTCCTGACACAGACCGAGGTTGCAGCAGAGAGTGGTCCTGACCTGTGGTCAAACTGGAAAGAGTACTGGAAAGTACTGGAAGGATTAACATTTTTAAATAGAAGTAATTTACACATCTGTTTAACTTTCTGCCACCACTTGATTTGAAAACATTTGTTTTTCACTGAACCCCTTTAAAGGATTAGTCCGGCACGCACTTTTTTCATTTTATCCCATCTGGGCTAGAGATGAGCGAACTTACAGTAAATTCGATTTGTCACAAACTTCTCGGCTCGGCGGTTGCTGACTTTTCCTGCATAAATTAGTTCAGCTTTCCGGTGCTCCGATGGGTTGGAAAAGGTGGATACAGTACTAAGAAAGAGTCTCCTCGGACTGTATCAACCTTTTCCAGCCCACCGGAGCACCGGAAAGCTGAACTAATTTACGCAGGAAAAGACATCAACTGCCGAGCCGAGAAGTTCGTGACAAATCGAATTTACTGTAAGTTCGCTCATCTCTAGTCCGGGCTGCAAAATAAAAGAAAACCCACTTCCTCTTACCTGCCAAAGAGCCCCCGGAGCTCCGGTACAGGTGTTTGATCCCCGGGCTGTATTCTTCTTACTTCCTGTTAGCCCGACACGTCACACGGAGCTTCAGCCTATCACTGGCTGAGGCGGGACATCGCTGCGGCCGGTGATAGGCTGAAGCTCCGTGTGAAGTGCCGGGCTAACAGGAAGTAAGAAGAATACAGCCCGGGGACCGAACACCTGTACCGGAGCTCCGGGGGCTCGTTGGCAGGTAAGAGAAAGTGTGTTTTCTTTTATTTTGCAGCCCGGAAGGAATAAAATGAAAAAAGTGCACGCCGGACTACTCCTTTAATATACACTATATCTGAGAATAAATTTGTATCTGTCCAGTGCACAAGAGGAAGACAGTTTATATATAGCTTTTGAAACTTGTATAGAAGAATCAAAAATTTGAGGAAGCCATACCAACAAGCGTGATCAATAGTAAGTGTGATCCTTTCAACAGAGAATTGCTTTATTTGTTTTACCATTTCTAAAACCATTTGTGGACAGCAGAGCCTTGGTTATATGGAATGAAAAGATTTTAGTTCAATGCAGTCCCTGGTGCAGATTTTTTATTGGGAACCAGAAAGCCCCACCAAATTAAAACTACCAAAATTTACTTAGATTTTGAAACTTATTTTGCCTTGTGGTAGTATGACTTTCTGCCACACCTTGGACTCACTCCAAAATCTGAGGGACAAGTTGTGGTAGTCATAAGAAATCCAGAGCTTAAAAGAAAACCTGTAGCCTCTCCTGACTGGTCTGTTTTAATAAAGTGTGTTTCCCATTAACCCCTTAAGGACGCAGGGTTTTTAGGTTTTCGCACTTTCCTTTTTACCTCATCATAACGCTTTCAATTTTGCACATACAGACCCTTATGAGGGCTTATTTTTTGCGCCGCCAATTGTACTTTGTAATGACATCAATCATTTCACTAAAAAATTTAAGGTGAAACCAGAAAATAAAATATTTGTGGGGCAAAATTGGAAAAAAACGCCATCTTGTAACTTTTGGGGGCTTCCGATTCTATGCAGTGCACTTTTTGGTAAAAACCTATTCTCTATGTCCATAAGGTTACCTAATTTATAAAGGTTTTATTTTATTTTACTACTTATAATTAAAATTATAACTGCATGCACCAAAAATAGTATGTGTAAAATTGTCATCTTCTGACCCCTATAACTTTTTCATTTTTGCATATACAGGGATGTATGAGAACTCATTTTTGCACCATGATATAAAGTTTTTATCAGTACCATTTTTTTACGTGTACGCCATTGACCGTGTGGTTTAATTAACATAATATTTTTATAGTTTGGACGCACGTGGCAATACCACATAAGTTTATTTTAATTTTAGTTTACATATTTTTATATTTTTTTATGGGAAAAGGGGGGGATTTTTTAACACTCTTTTTTTGCAATGTTTTAGCCCCCATAGAGGACTATAACATGCAATACCTTGATTGCAGACACTGATCAATGCTATGCCATAGTATAGCATTGATGAGTTTTATTGATGCTCTGCTGCTCCAGCCTGGATCTCAGGCATGGAGCAGCAGAGCAACAATCGGATGGCGGGGAGCAAGGTAAGAAGCCTTCCGCTGTCCTCTCAGCTGTTTGGGATGCCGCGATTTCACAGCGGCGTGCCTGAACAGCCCACTAAGCTAACCAGCAACTGTTTTCTCCCATTTAAGACGCCACGATCAATGGCGTCTAAAGGGTTAAACAAGACATCAGCCTGATTGGGGATGTCCGGTATTAGCCACGGGTCCTGGTTGCTGGGTATGAAGCGCGCTCAGATCCTGAGCGCACTTCACATAACGGGAGCCGGCGTCATTAAGGCGTTAAAAAACTATTCTGGAACTAGTTTTCTGTTGTGACCTCATGCCCCCATGTGGTAACACCTAGTTGGTGACAAAATAAGGGAGAAGCAGTACAACACGAAGCTATAAGAAAAAATGGTCCAAAATGTATAGTTCATGGAGAATATTAGTAATTACTAACACACTAAAGTCAAAAGAAGCCACAGGTCAACTAAGACCCTCAACAATGGCTTGAATGAGCAGGGAGAAGTAAGCTGCTGGGTACTTTTCCCCTTTTTTCTTGGCTCGCCGCAGAAGACTATATAGTAAGTCTATGGACCCCAACCAATTATATAATTTGTAAGGTTTATATGTGAAAAGTTTTTCCTCTAGTAAAGGTAACACTTTAAGCCAATATGAAATCCAATATTAGATTCCATTTTACTTTTGGTTCTATAAAACACTCTCTTAAGGCAAGTGATTGTATTGCCTGCCATTCAAAGCTACATTCAGACTCTTTTACTTTTTTCATTTCTATACCTTTGGTTGCATAATATTTACACACAACATTTCCTATTCACAAGGAGATCTGCAGCCAAAAATGATTCGCAAGAAGGAAGAGCTGGGGTTAATCCAATGTCTAATCTCATATAGTCAATTCACACATTAGTTACGGAGCTTAAATAAGTCTCAGCTCTTAATTAATCAATATTTAATATAAAATTAACCAATAAGTACTCCACACAAATATATGCTTGCCCAGCAGACCCAAGCACATGAGATGTTACAAATATTGGCACAGCGCTGTTCTCAAGGTTTTACGCTTATGTTAATTTGTAACGTATGATTCCTACAGCTGCCAAAGATATGTAGTAGCACCAAGTAATCACAGTGGAACAACAAAAATAACATACTTTATTTATAGCAAAAATAATAAATACAAATAAATACATGTTTCCTGTTTATTGTTCAACAATACAGTAAACTGTTAGGACAAAAGCCAACTGATTTCTAATTACAAAATCTCATAGTGTATAACATTATGGTACAGTATAAGATTAACCAATCACATACAATGAAGAAGATTTGGGACGGAACCTTGCAAATGTTTGCATGCCAAAAAAAAAATACAGACAGAAAGATAAAAGGAAGGAGACAAAGGAGACAAAGCCAGAAGTGGCATAGGGATAGATAGGGAAAGATGAAGAACGTTAAAGAACGAACAAGAAGAGAAGGGAAAAAAGTAGAATGAGGTAAATAATTATGGTGAATGGATACTTTGAGGAAAATGTAAAGGGTTTATTCAGCTTTTAAACTTTTTTCTTTTTTTTTTTTTTACAAAAGGCCCAAAATGCGGCAAAACAACAAAGCAATGGGTTGTCAGATCCAGTGACAATGCCCCTTACAAGCTTAAGTCACAGCATCGGTCTCTCTTGACAAATGGATGACACGTGACAGCTGGAGCCAATCGGTGATTACGCAATCGGTGATCATGCTCTGTATTCCTGGTATCACTGCCAGGCACCACTGATTGGCTGCAGCAGTCATGTGTCGTCTCTTGTCAAGAAAGACCGAGAAAATGACTGAAGGTTGTAAAGCAGATCACTGCTGGATTGAGCAGATGAGTGACCATTTCTTTGATGTTTTGCAGAGTTTTGAGCCATAAAAAAATATTTTAAGCAGTCTAACCCCTTTAAAGCCAGTACCTTAAGTATTGTATGTAAGTTTCATTAATTAGATGTGTTTAGAATTGTTTTTAGCATTCATATTGAAGACACACACTTATTTTCAGCATTGTCTGTACAGTGTCGTAGGGCAGGTGCATTGAATAGAAGTTTATTGTCAAAAAAGTATGCAAGGATAAAGTTGGGTTCTCACTTTGTGGATGGGGTTTGTCCACATGCAACTACATGGTCCTCGCCAAAGACCATGGAGTGGCAAAATGTATACAGAGCCATATTTGTGTGTATAGTGTGTAGTGTCAAGCGTTGTCAAGTCTGCAGCAGAAAATTCCATATGATGGTATTTTCTTTGCGCCACCAATTCTACTTTGCAGCGACATTAGTCATTTAACCAAAATATGACATCTTATCTTTATTCTGTAGGTCCATATGGTTAAAATGATACCCTACTTATATAGGTTTGTTTTTGTATCAATTCTGAAAAAAATCATAACTACATGCAGGAAAATTCATACGTTTAAAATGGTCATATTCTGGTCATAATATGGTCATATTTTTGCGCCTTGATCTGAAGTTTTTATCGGTACCATTTTTATATTGATCGGAATCTTTCATGGTATAAAAAGTGACCAAAAATACGCTATTTTGGACTTTGGAATTTTTTGGGCGCGTATGCCATTGACCGTGTGGTTCAATTAACAATATATTTTTATAGTTCGGACATTTCCACACGCGACTTATTTACACAGTTTTTTTAAATGGGAAAAGGGGGTGATTCTTACTTTTATTAGGAAAGGTGTTAAATGATCTTTATTTGCTTTTTTTTTATATATTTTTTTGCAGTGTTATAGCTTCCCTGGTGGCTATTTCACTGCACATACCGATCTCATACACAGATCATTGCCATGCATTGACACGGTAAAGATCAGTGTAATCGTCGGTCGATTGCTCAAGCCGGGATTTCAGGCTTGGAGCAATCAATCGCCGATCGGACGCGATGGAGGCAGGTGAGGGGACCTCCGCTCGCGTTCTAGCTGATCGGGACCTCGCGATTTCCCCGCGATGGTCCCGATCAGCCCAATTTAGCTGCCAGGAAGCTTCTACTTTCATTTTAGACGCGGCAATCAATTTTGAACACCACGTCTAAAGGGTTAATAGCGTGCGGCACAAAGATCGGTGAGCACGCTCTTAGCCCAGGGTCCCGGCTGTCATTAGCCACCGGGAACCACCCGTTATGACGCGGGTTAAGGAACTCCCTAGGAGTTGAATAGCATACATTCTTAAGATAGGCCATCAATGATTGATTGGTAAGGTCAAAACTTTTTTTTGTATCAGACCTGTGCCTTAACCCCTTAAGGACCAAGCCCATTTTGACCTTAAGGACCAGGCCAATTTTATTTTTGCATTTACGTTTTTTCCTTTTCGTCTTCTAAAATTCATAACTCTTTTATATTTTCCTCCACAGACTAGTATGAGGGCTTGTTATTTGTGTGACCAGTTGACCTGTGTAATGACATCACTCATTTTACCATAAAATGTATGGTGCAACCAAAAAAATACTATTTGTGTGGGGAAATTAAAAAGAAAACCGCAATTTTGCAGATTTTGGAAGTTTTCGTTTTCACGCTGTACAATTTATGGTAAAATTTACATGTGTTCTTTATTCTATGGGTCAATACAATAAAAATTGTACCCATGGTTATATATTTTTCTATTATTGTTGCGCTTAAAAAAAATCGCGAACTTTTTAAACAAATTAGCATGTTAAAAATCCTTCTATTTTGACGACCTATACATTTTTTATTTTTCCGTATAAGCGGCGGTATGAGGGCTAATTTTTTTTTGTGCCATGATCTGTACTTTTTATTGATACCACATTTGTGTATATAATACTTTTATGAAATTTTTTATTTACATTTTTTTGAATAAAATGTGACAAAAAACAGCAATTTTGTGCTTTTTTTTTTACGTTCACGCCGTTCACCATAAGGTATCAATAATATTTTAATAGTTTGGACATTTATGCATGTGGTGATACCAAATATGTGTATTACTTATTTATTTTTTTACACTTTATGGGGGTAAAATGGGGAAAAGGTCATTTTACATTTTTATTGGGGGAGAATTTTTGACTTTCTTTTTTTTTTTTTACTTTCATTTTTACATTTTAATAGTCCCCATAGGGGACTATATATAGCAATCCTTTGATTGCTAATACTATTCAGTGCTATGCATAGGGCATAGCACTGATCAGTGTTATCGGTGATCTTCTGCTCTGGTCTGCTCGATGTCAGACCAGAGGAGAAGACCCCGGGAGATGGCCAGAGCCAGATGAGGGGACCTCTGGCCGCCATGCTGGATGATCGGATCCCCCGATTCGATCATCCATTTAAAGTACTGCCGCAGATGCCGTGATCTGTATTGATCACAGCATTTGAGGGGTTAATGGCGGACATTCGCGTGGTTGCAGATTTCCGCCATTACCGATGGGTCCCTGGCTGCTGACAGCATCTGGGATGTGCCGCGCATGACGCGAGCACTAGTCCGGTGCTCGCGGTCATGGTGGAGCGTAAATGTACGCCATGGTGCGTTAAGTACCACGGCACCATGACGTTCATTAAGTCCATTGTCATTATGGGGTTAAAAAGTGTATTCCACTGGCCAGTATGTTCCAAACGCTGTTTTCGGGCTACGGGGGTTGGACACACCCATCGTGATGTCATGACCACGCCCCCTCAACGCAAATCTATGGGAGGGGGTGTCACGGTCATCAAGCCCCCTCCCTTAGACTTGCATTGAGGGGGTGTGGCCGTAAAGTCACGAGGGGCATGGCCGACCCCGCAGTGTGAAAACAGCTTTCGGAACATTTAGTTCCAAACTCTAGCCAGTGAAGTATTCCTTTAATACAATCCTGTCTATGAGCTCTACAGGCTATTCTTTCCTACTCATGTTTTTTATTCTAATATGCATTGTCAGCTGTGAGACCTTATATAGACAGGCTTGGTCTTTTCAAATCATGTTCAATTATCTGAATTTACCAGAGGTGACTCCAGTCAAGTTGTAGAAACATCTCAAAAATAATTAAGAGAAATGTTAGGCAAATTTTAAAGGCCTGAATACATACGCCTTTACAAGATTTATGTTTTCCCTTTAAAAAAATTGTAAAACTTTCAAAAATTATGAGAAACTCTATTTAGAAAATGGAATTAACACTCAGTCACTGCTTTTCTGAAACAAATCTGCTGCATATGTCCTAAAGATGGCAAATACCAACATCCCCATCCACATGAATTGATGTATTCAGATCATTGAGATTTGATAAAACACTGGCTATTTTGATATTGTGTATGTTGCTCTTATTTTCAACAATCAGTAACCAGTAGATTCAACAGTAAAACACACTACATACTTAATAATGTTTCCTTTCATGTTCTCTATAGGACTGCGATCCAAAGTGTATTGTACTTTTTCTTACAATTGTGCACAATCCAAACATAAATACTTTAAAAAATCCATACTTCCTAGAGAAGTTTTACGCCAATACGTAACTTTAAAGGACAAATTTGTACTTCCCTTTTTTTTAACCATAATTATGCATGCAAATTGATCCGTACAAATAAAGAAAAATGAATAAAGCCCTACTTAGTCATCTGAGAATGAGGTATGGCACTTGAACACTGGCATATGAGCAGTGCCTATAATTTCAGAAGGTTAAATGCAGCAAATATCACAGATAGCTCCCACATCAAGCAAGTGAACCAAAAAAGGGGAGATTTCCTTTGTGAAGGAGACATCAAGGAGATTCTGCTTAATCACTTCTTAATAGACTCAAAGACACTGTAAAAGAAGTTGCTTCAAATAATTAATCCTTCATTACTTCATTGTCTACTGAGAACATTACTAATGTAAATGAAAATAGGACTATAAAGGAGGATTAACAGGATCATTTAGTGCCGTTGTGTTTAACTAGACACACAAACTTTCCCTGTAAAGAACACAACATTATTTGGATTTGGCACCAAAGAAAAAACTGTATCTGAACAGGGAGCATCAATAAATCATCTTCTTTGGGAAACGGATGGATATTTTTAGTGTTAAATATAATAGTTTATGCAGTCGTACCATCAGTGACATTCACACTTATGCTTGCAGGCTGGACATGAAATCTTTGCAAGGCTCGGGTCATAGCACAAATTTATTCATGTACATAAACACGTAGATGAGAGAAAACAGTAAAGGAAACCTAGCACAACAGAGAATAACAAATAGAGAGCAAAAATATTTGATCACCATAGTACATGCATGTAAATATTTCATTGAGAATTAAAGGGGTACTCCGGTGAAAACCTTTTTTCTTTTAAATCAACTGGTGGCAGAAAGTTAAACATATTTGTAAATTACTTCTATTAAAAAATCTTGATCCCTCCAGTACTTATTAGCTACTGAATGCTACAGAGGAAATTCCTTTCTTTTTGGAACACTGATGACATCACGAGCACAGTGCTCTCTGCTGACATCTTTGTCCATTTTAGCAACCCTGCATAGCAGATGTATGCTAAGGGCAGCATGGTGGCTCAGTGGTTAACCCTGCTGCCTTGCAGTGCTGGGGCCTTGGGTTCAAATCCCACTAAGGACAACAATAAATAAAGCGTTATTATTATTATAATAACTTCAGCAGAGAGAACTGTGCTCGTGATGTCATCAGAGAGCATTGCAAAAAGAAAAGAATTTCCTCTGTAGCATTCAGCAGCTAATAAGTACAGGAAGGATTAAGATTTTTTAATAGAAGTAATTTACAAATATGTTTAACTTTCTGCCACCAGTTGATTTAAAAGAAAAAAGTTTTTCACCGGAGTATCCCTTTAACCCCTTCAGGACCAAGCCCATTTTGGCCTTAAGGACCAGAGCGTTTTTTGCACATCTGACCACTGTCACTTTAAACATTAATAACTCTGGAATGCTTTTAGTTATCATTCTGATTCTGAGATTGTTTTTTCGTGACATATTCTACTTTAACATGGTGGTAAATTTTTGTGGTAACTTGCATCCTTTCCTTGTGAAAAATCCTAAAATTTGATGAAAAATTTGAAAATTTTGCATTTTTCTAACTTTGAAGCTCTCTGCTTGTAAGGAAAATGTATATTACAAATAAAAAAATTTTTTATTCACATATACAATATGTCTACTTTATGTCTGCATCATAAAATTGACATGTTTTTACTTTTGGAAGACACCAGAGGGCTTCAAAGTTCAGCAGCAATTTTCCAATTTTTCACAAAATTTTCAAACTCACAATTTTTCAGGGACCAGTTCAGGTTTGAAGTGGATTTGAAGGGTCTTCTTATTAGAAATACCCCACAAAAGACCCCATTATAAAAACTGCACCCCCCAAAGTATTCAAAATGACATTCAGTCATCATTTTAACCCTTTAGGTGTTTCACAGGAATAGAAGCAAAGTGAAGGAGAAAATTCACAATCTTCATTTTTTACACTCGCATGTTCTTGTAGACCCAATTTTTAAATTTTTACAAGGGGTAAAAGGAGAAAATGTATACTTATATTTGTAGCCCAATTTCTCTCGAGTAAGCACATACCTCATATGTCTATGTAAAGTGTTCGGCGGGCGCAGTAGAGGGCTCAGAAGGGAAAGAGCGACAAGGGGATTTTGGAGAGTACGTTTTTCTGAAATGGTTTTTGGGGGCATGTTGCATTTAGGAAGCCCTTATGGTGCCAGAACAGCAAAAAACCCTCACATGGCATACCATTTTGGAAACTAGACCCCTTGAGGTACGTAACAAGGAATAAAGTGAGCCTTAATACCCCACAGGTGTTTCACGACTTTTGCATATGTAAAAAAAAAATTTTTTTTTTCACTAAAATGTGTGTTTCCCCCCAAATTTCACATTTTTCCAAGGGTCAATAGCAGGAAATACCCCCCAATATTTGTAACCCCTTCTCTTCTGAGTATGGAGGTACCCCATAAGTTGACCTGAAGTGCACTATGGGTGAACTACAATGCTCAGAAGAGAAGGAGTCATATTTGGCTTTTTGAGAGCAAATTTTGCTCGGGAGGCATGTCGCATTTAGGAAGCCCCTATGGTGCCAGAACAGCAAAAAATACCCACATGGCATACCATTTTGGAAACTAGACCCCTTGAGGAATTTAATAAGGAATAAAGTGAGCCTTATTACCCCACAGGTGTTTCATGACTTTTGCATATGTAAAAAAAAAATAAAAAATTTCCACTAAAATGTGTGTTTCCCCCCTAATTTCACCTTTTTGCAAGGGTTAATAGCAGAAAATACCCCCCAAAATTTGTAACCCCATCTCTTCTGAGTATGGAGGTACCCCATAAGTTGACCTGAAGTGCACTATGGGCGAACTACAATGCTCAGAAGAGAAGGAGTCAGATTTGGCTTTTTGAGAGCAAATTTTGCTCGGGGAGCATGTCGCATTTAGGAAGCCCCTAAGGTGCCAGAACAGCAAAAAAACACACACATGGCATACCATTTTGGAAACTAGACCCCTTGAGGAACGTAACAAGGGGTACAGTGAGCATTTGCCCCCCACTGGTGTCTGACAGATCTTTGGAACAGTGGGCTGTACAAGTTTTCATTTTCATGGACCACTGTTCCAAAGATCCGTCAGACACCTGTGGGGGGTAAATTCTCAATGCACCCCTCATTACATTCCGTGAGGGGTGTCGTTTCCGAAATGGGGTCACATGTGGGGTTTTGTTTTTTTTGCGTTTGTCAAAACCGCTGTAACAATCAGCCACCCCTGTGCAAATCACCTCAAATGTACATGGTGCGCTCTCCCTTCTGGGCCTTGTTGTGCGCCCCCAGAGCACTTTGCGCTCACATATGGGGTATCTCTGTAGTCGGGAGAAATTGCGTTACAAATTTTGGGGGGCTTTTTTCCCTTTTACCTCTTGTGAAAATGTAAAGTATAGGGCAACATCAGCATGTTAGTGTAAAAAATAAAAAAAATTTACACTAACATTCTGGTGTAGACCCCAACATTTCCTTTTCATGAAGGGTTAAAGAAGAAAAAGCCCCCCAAACCTTGTAACGCAATTTCTCCCGAGTACAGCGATACCCCATATGTCGCCCTAAACTGTTGCCCTGAAATACGACAGGGCTCCAAAGTGAGAGCGCCATGTGCATTTGAGGCCTAAATTTGGGATTTGCATAGGGGTGGACATAGGGGTATTCTACGCCAGTGATTCCCAAACAGGGTGCCTCCAGCTGTTGCAAAACTCCCAGCATGCCTGGACAGTCAACGGCTGTCCGACAATACTGGGAGTTGTTGTTTTTCAACAGCTGGAGGCTCTGCTTTGGAAACAGTGGTGTACCGGACGTTCTTATTAGGGGAGGGGGGCTGTGTAGGGGTATGTGTATATGTAGTGTTTTTAACTTTTTATTTTATTTTGTGTTAGTGTAGTGTAGTGTTTTTAGGGTACAGTCACATGGGCGGGGGATTACAGCGAGTTTCCCAGCGCAAAATTTGCTGCATCTCAAGATGCGAGAAACCCACTGTAAAAGCCTCGCCCATGTGAATGTACCCTGTACATTCACGGGGGTGGCGGGGCGGGGGGGGGGGGGGCTTGCATCAGCTGTTGCAAAACCACAACTCCCAGCATGCATGGTCTGTTAGTGCATGCTGGGAGTCATAGTTTTGCAACAGCTGGAGGCACACAGGTTAGGGAACACTGAGTTAGAAACAGACAATGTTTCCCAACCAGTGTGTCTCCAGTTGTTGCAAAACTACAACTCCCAGCATGCCCAGACAGCTGAAGGGCATGCTGGGAGTTGTAGTTCGGCAACATCTGAAGGGCCAGATGTTGCTGAACTAAAACTCCCAGCATGCCTGGACAGTCAGTGCATACTGGGAGTTGTAGTTTTGCAACAGCTGGAAGAGCACAGATTGGAGACCATTATACAATGGTCTCCAAACTGGGGCCCTCCAGATGTTGCAAAACTACAACTCCCAGCATGCATGGTCTTTTAGTGCATGCTGGGAGTTATAGTTTTGCAACAGCTGGAGGCACACAGGTTAGGAAACACTGAGTTAGAAACAATGTTTCCCAACCAGTGTGTCTCCAGCTGTTGCAAAACTACAACTCCCAGCATGCCCAGACAGCTGAAGGGCATGCTGGGAGTTGTAGTTCGGCAACATCTGAAGGGCCATATGTTGCTGAACTAAAACTCCCAGCATGCCTGGACAGTCAGTGCATGCTGGGAGTTGTAGTTTTGCAACAGCTGGAAGAGCACAGATTGGAGACCATTATACAATGGTCTCCAAACTGGGGCCCTCCAGATGTTGCAAAACTACAACTCCCAGCATGCCCAGACAGCCAAAGGCTGTCTAGGCATGCTGGGAGTTGTAGTTTTCAGACTCCTAGAAGCAGCAGTGAAGATCTTCACTGCTGCCTCTGAGGACCACATACTTACCCGTCGCTGCTCGTCCACGTGGCCGGTCCTGCCGCTGCTCCTCGGTCCCGCCGCTGCTCCAGGTAAGTCCGCCGGTCCCCACGTGTTCCCCCCGAATGCCACAGGTCCCCGCGAGCCCCCGCAGCCTTCGTCCCCCGTTCTGCCCGACTTCCAGTGCGGGGGATCTGAACTTTCACCCCAGATCACTGTGATTGGTCCACAGGGACCAATCACAGTGATCGCTGACCAGGACCATCAATTGATGGTCCTGGGGGTGAAGCAGAAGTTGTCCCCTGCTGGAAACAGCGGGACTTCTGCCAGTTAACCCGTGCGATGCTGCGCATCGCCGGGTTAACTGAATGTCATTTATAAACGCCGGGATGCGCGAACGCACTGCACAACCCGGCGTTTATATATGACATTCTGCGGGAAGGGGTTAACCGCGTAATTACCAGGTTGACTAGCTGATTTTTTTTTTTTTTTTTTAGCTTTCATCTCTTTTTTCTTTTTGTCTAGTTTGGTGGTACATATAAATTAGAATGTAATTAAAATAAAAAAATTTTGCAGCATGAATACAGAAAAAGAAGACCTGCTGATGAGTTGCTTCACTGAGCGGGTGAAGAAAGCTACTCATAAGTGACTGTACACTCAGGCTGCTGCTGATGGAGCTGGTACCCCTCCTGCCACCTGCCCTCTCCCCAGCAGCCATGGCAGTGGAAGATGAGCACAGAGGGCCCCCCGAGTCATTAGTGCGAGAGGATGGAAAATGGTGCAGATAGTCATCGGCCAACTGACTACGTAGAATGTCTTTGTAGTAGGTCAGTTTGTCCTCCCTCTCAGTGGGAGTAAAAAAGCCCCCCATTTTGTGCCTGTAGCGAGGGTCCAATAAGGTGGAGAGCCAGAAGTCATCCCGCTGCCAAAGGGTGACAATTTGCGGTCACTACGCAAGCAAGTGAGCATGTATCGTGCCATTTTTGCAAGTGACTCAGAGGAACTCCCTGCCTCCATCCCTACTGCATACTGCCACGGTGTGTATGGGTCCTCTGTCTCCCTTTTATCATAACCCTCTAGCTCCTCTAGCTGCTTCTGCTTTTCCTCTCCTGTCAGATGACTAGAAAAACTGCCCATCTTGTGAAACCTAAACTGTGCTCCACTGTGCCCCTCCCCCTCCTCCTCCTCCAGTTCTGCCCCTACAGGGCTCATGGGGCCCTGAGATGTAGGCGTCACGTCTCCAGTGCCCTGACCATCCATTGCTTCCAACACATGTTTTAGTAGATAAAGCAGTGGAATGATGTCATTCATCCCGTAATCCTGACGACTGACTAATAATGTGGCTTCCTCAAAGGGCCTGAGCAAACGGCAGGTGTCACATATGAGCTGCCACTGGTTGACAGTAAAATGATACAGGGGAGTCACCCTATCCGCTTGGATCATCAAGAAATCGGTGATGGCTTTTCTCTTTTCGCATAGTCGGTCCAACATATGGAGGGTGGAATTCTATTGTGTGGAAATGTTGCAAATCAGACTATGTTGGGCGATACCGTTCTGACGCTAAAGCTCAAGGAGGGTGTGATTTGCGGTGTACAAGTGGCTGAACTGCATGCAAAGTTTCCTTCTCATTGTTAGGATGTCTTGCAGATGGAAAGAACACTCCAGGAACCGCTTAACAGCAAATTGAACACGTGTGCCATGTAGGGCGAATGTCTCAGCCTTTCTTGTAGCAGCGCAGACAAGATGTTCTTCCAGTTGTCGGTCACCATGGTTCCCATTTCCAGTTTTCATGGAGTAAGCCATGATTCGATTTCTTGATGAATGACTTTTAACATTTCTTTCCCTATGTGACTCCGTTTGCCAAGGCAAACCATGTGAAGGTCATGGTGGAGGATGAGGAGGCAGAGACGCACACTATCACAGGACCAACAGCCTAAGAGCGTGGAGGCAGAAGCGGCGTGACCTGTCCAACTTGCTGTTGTGGATGTGCAGGAACCACATTTACCCACTGGGCCATAAAGGACATGTATTGTCCCTGACCGTAGTTACAGCTCCACACGTCGGCGCTGCCGTACTTTGGTACACACCGACAGGCTCAAGGACTGGCCCACCTTCTGTTCCACAAAATTGTGCAGGGCTGGTACTGCTTTCTTTGCAAAGAAATCACGGCTTGGGTCTCTCCATCTCGGCTCGGCACAAGCCATAAGTTTTCTGAAAGGTGCAGAGTCCACCACTTGAAAAGGGAGGGACTGCAGCACCAGCAACTTGGATAGGAGCACATTCAGCTTCTGCGCCGTTGGATGTGTGGGCGCATACTGTTGTCTCTTGAACATGGCTTTGCCGATGGATTGCTGGCAGAATGACTGACTCGAAGTAGGTGGAGCAGGAGCATCTGGAGCAACAGAAGATGGGTATGACACACAGCTCCCTTTGGCTGAGGTGGTGGAGCTTTGGCTGGCTGACATGCCACTGGGTGATGCAGCAGGCTGGACCACGACATCAGAGCCCTGATTCTCCCAGGCAACTTTATGGTGATGCTGCATATGTTGATGCAGGGCCGTGGTGCCAACATTGGGACCCTGGCCACGCTTCACCTTCTGCCAACACATCGTGCATGTGGCCAGGTTAACATCCTCCGGATGCTTGATGAAAAACTGCCACACCGCCGAGTAGATGATTTTCCCACCAACAGTCCGCACTAATTGACTGTTACTGCCGCGGACTCCAGGAGCCCCTGTTCCACCTTCCGGGAAGGTAGGCCGCCGCGAAGCAGGTGGTCTACCCCGGGCACATTTGGCTCGAGACTTTACACTTCTGCCACCATGCTGACTGCCAACCATGCTACCACCTTGCTGGCTTAGCTGCTGCCTCACAGAGAACCTGCAACCCTCTTCTCCTGATGATTATGAAGCCCCTTCTGCACCCGGCTCTCAAGTGCGATCGGCTTCATCATCATTGAGTTGTGTCTGCACGTCACTGATGTCCTCCTCAGGTTCCTCAACAGTGTTTGCTTCAGGAGCCTGAACTCTCACAACACCACCTCAAACGCCACTCTTCTCATCACTACTTGCCCGCCTAGCGGAGGAATCGGCGGATGTCTCCTCCACTTCTTGGCTGGGCAGTTGCTGCTGACTGTCCTCTAGTACATCGTCCTCACTAAATAGTGGAGCTGAACCCTCAGCATGAGATACTTCTGTGGGGGAGGGAACAGCATAGGACAGAGGCAATGGGAGGGCAGGGACTGCTCCCGGGCCGTGCCAACTGAGGGCTGTGTCTGAGGAAGCCACTGACTGTTGAAAGGGGGTGTCAGATGTCACTTGTGATGAAGTGGATGACCGTGTTAACCAATCCATGATGGCAGATGGGTTGCTGGTCGAGACACAACCACTAGCTGATACCGGGAGCTCAGGCCTCTCGCTATGATTCCTGCTGTCACTCGCCCCTAGTCTGCTGCGACCTCTGCCTGAAGTATTTAGGCCTCTGCCACTCCTCTGTGCACGTCCTGGCACTTCTCTGCCTGACATACTTAGTGCGTATATGAGGTGAGTACAACACGCTCCACTACGCTTAAAACAGTATTTGTCTACGACACCAGCAGGTGTGTACTTTTGGCTGGCCTTTCACAGCATTTAGGCTCTTAAGACTTTAACAGGAACAAAATGGTACACCACTTAGATGTACGTATGTGGTGTGCACTCATAAGGGAAGGACAATGTGCTCCAGTACGCTTAAAACAGTATTTGTCTACAACATCAGCAGGTGTGTACTTTTGGCTGTCCTTTCACAGTGTCTAGGCCCTTAAGACATTAACAGGAACAAAATGGTACACCACTTAGATGTACGTATGTGGTATGCATTTATGAGGGGAGCACAAAGAGCTCCAGTACACCTTAAAACAGTATTTGTCTACAACACCAGCAGGTGTGTACTTTTGCCTGGCCTATCACAGTATCTAGGCCCTTAAAGGGGTACTCCGGTGGAAAACTTTTTTTTTTTTTTTTTTAAATCAACTGGTGCCAGAAAGTTAAACAGATTTGTAAATTACTTCTATTAAAGAATCTTAATCCTTCCAGTACTTATTAGCTGCTTAATGCTACAGAGGAAATTATTTTCTTTTTGGAACACAGTGCTCTCTGCTGATATCATGACCACAGTGCTCTCTGCTGACATCTCTGTCCTTTTTAGGAACTGTCCAGAGCAGCATATGTTTTCTATGGGGATTTTCTCCTACTCTGGACACTTCTTAAAATGGACAGAGATGTCATCAGAGAGCACTGTGGTCATGAAGTCAGCAGAGAGCTCTTTGTTCCAAAAACAAAAGAATTTCCTCTGTAGTATTCAGCAGCTAATAAGTACTGGAAGGATTAAGATTTTTTTTATAGAAGTAATTTACAAATCTGTTTAGCTTTCTGGCACCAGTTGATAAAAAAAAGTTTTGCACGGAGTACCCCTTTAAGACTTTAACAGGAACAAAATGGTACACCACTTAGGTGTACGTATGTGGTATGCACTTATGGGGTGTGGACAATGCGCTCCAGTATGCTTAAAACAGTATTTGTCTACAACACCAGCAGGTCTGTACTTTTGCCTGGTCTTTCACAGTATCTAGGCCCTTAAGACTTTAACAGGAACAAAATGGTGCACCACTTAGATGTACGCACAGGTTACACTTTATAGAGGACAATATGATTTAGTGCTCTGCTCAACAGGCTTGCTACTATTAGCTTTTCAGTTCTACTCACCAGTGCTGCGGCACACAGTCGTGGGAAACTACACCCAAAATTGCACTATCTCTCTCTCCTTCCCTGTCAGTGCTTCTAGGCTGGATATAGGCTTGAGGTGAATCGCTGCTGTAAAAAAAAAAATTCTTTGCCACACACTGCTCTCTGTCCCTTTCTGTAATAGAACGCTGATGTGACTGGGAGGTGAATCGCTGGTGTAAAAATGTTTTTCTGTGCAACACACACTGCTGTCTCTCCCTCTCTCTCTCTCTCTGCAATAAAAGGCTGAAGTGACTGGCCGCAAGATGGCTGCCGATTATATAGGGCTGTGACATCACAGGGGTGGCTGGCTGCTGATAGGCTGCATGCTGCATGTGATTCAGGGTCATCATGTCAACCCTTGTGGTTTCTCACATGTGGATCCACCATTTTAGATGCCCTGGAGCCTAGACCCCACTAAATGGAGTTTAATTAAGTGATTCGCACAATCGAATCGTGGCGATATTCGCATTCGTTGCAAATTAAATTTATCCGGAAATTCGTAACAAATTTAGTTTCGTCAGATTCGATTCGCTCATCCCTACTGCTCACCATTTCTTTGGTTAGCATTTCACCTTCTTAATGTCTGTAAGGTGCAAAGAAAGACATCCATGCTGGTAATAATGAATGATGCAACAATGAAAGAGTAGTATATTCACTGGGTGTAAAAACTAGCCCTGTAAATAATTGCATACCAGCATTGTGTAATTGTGCCAGCCAACGGCCGCCACGCGTAGCACTTTACGTTGCCATATATATTTATATATATATATATATATATATGTCACAGAAGGAATACAGCACTACTTCTTCAAGTGTTTCAATGAAAGACATAGGCAACATAGAAACATAGATACGGTGCACTCACCTGGCAAATCAGTCACTCGTTCAACGGCAGTCTCTGAACGCTGACATATTCGGAGTAGGAGCGGGGAGGCGACAGGTATGCGGCAGAGTTCAGACGCTGGCTAACTCCCCCGTATACCTGCTGCCTCCCCGCTCCTACTCAGACTCTAAATATGCCAGTGTTCGGAGACTGCCGTTGAACGAGTGACCGATTTGCCGGGTGAGTGCACTGTACCTATGTTACTATGTTGCCTATGTCTAAGATACCCTGTTTTCTAGAAGTAGCACCACCTGAGGTCCTTAATATCTTCCTTTCCTGTGAATTCCATATATTGTCCGGAGTCTGGATCCAGGATTCAATCAGAAGGATTAGCAGTGCCGGTCTTTTCAGTTATTTCTTGTGTGTGTTTATGTTTCAATGAAAGGGTCCCAGCGTCCAAAACCCCATCATAGTCCACAGATTCATAAATTAAAATGGTGCAACACTCCATTATAGTGAAAAAAGGTGGCATAAGGTTCTATATAGGAAATGAAGCATTGCATGTGGAAATCCAGTATACTGAGACCAATATTACCAATAATACCAGTATACAAGGAGGAAAATTATCACCATAAATATTACCATCATACTGCTACTGACCAAATCCTGTATACCGACCAATATTATGAATAATATTACCAGTATGCAAGGAGGAATATTACCCCCCCCCCTTTACCATACAATTAAAGGAGTACTCCGGTGTCTGTATGCAGGGGGTCCAACTGCTGGGACCCCCGTGATCTCCTGCATGGCATCCCCGCAGTCCCCAGGAACAGAACATGTCGGCCCCCGCATGAAGCAGCAGCCGGCACGCCCCCTACATGTAAGTGTTCCTTCACCGGAGTACTCCTTTAAATTAAGTAACTCACAATTGACATCTTTTCTCATCAGCTTCGTCCTCTTTCCTTTTCTTCTCCATCCGGCTCAGACAGCCATGATGGCTTCTTCCAGCCAAAACTTCATCTCTTCTGCATCTGCAAGACAAACATGTTAGACTCCACATTTTTCAAGTGCCCTGTACTCATCTACCCAATCTCTTCATCTGTAGGTACAAAGATAGGTATGGAAGTAGGTTGGTAGGTATGTAAGTAGTTAAATAAGTAGGTAGGTATAAAGGTAAATATGTATGTAGATAGGTAAATAGGTAGGTATAAATTTGGGTAGGTATGTAGGTTGGTAGCTAGGTAGGTAGCCAGGTAGCCAGGTAGGTAGCCATGTAGCCAGGTAGGTACATGTAGCAAGGTAGGTAGTCATGTTGGAATCTTTGTAGCCAGGAAGATAGCCAAGAAGGTAGTCAGTACAACTTCTCTCTCCCCCCAAAGCCCCTCACCTTATGCTCATCTGATCATGTCCCATGCAGCCATCTCCTCCAGAGCACAGGCGACCTATGTCTTTCTTCCTCTACAGTGCATGCAAAATTCTATTGACAGAGGTCTATTTATTTCTATAATAATCCAAAAGAGCAACTTTATAATACAACATGTAGGCAACACCTACAAGGCACAGATGGACACCAGTAAGATTAATCAGCGCCAACTGAGCAAAACATGCTACTATGTAGATAAGGTAAGTGCATATATATACACATGTATACGCCAAGTCCTGGCAGCTGCTCTCCAGCAGTGACACACATCTCCCTAGGGAGTGTATAGGAAGAGACCCTTCACTCAAGCTGGGTGCAGAGCAGCCGCCAGGACCCCCCAGTAAATCATATTGGATTGGCGATGCCTGCACCAGTTTTATACTGCCTACTGTTTGGTCAGCATAAAACAGATGACAGGTTCCTTTTAATTATATTCTGACACACATACGGCCAGTATACAGAGAGTTTACAGTAGAAGCTCTTACATATGAAAAATTATACTCAGAATTTAATTCATTGTTAGTTATTTTCTAGGATATTAATCAGGTTGTATAAGGACACATATATATAGGAAATGACCAAGACAGACTGCATTTTTGTGTACTGTATAGTTTCTCAGTCTACACTATTTCCCCACATTTTTTGTAGATATCTCAAGTCGTTCTTGAATTATGGAAACCTTCAGTGCAGCTTTTTTTCTTTTTGGTTATAGAAAAGATTTGTGTATGTCTATCTGATGCTGAACTGAATGATATCCATTTAAATGTCCAGTATCCACAGAGTTAATTTTCTTTATAAGAAATATATGCTGCAAGGCTGTAGAGAAGCAAGAAGGTTGATGTAAGAACAAGAATAAACTGATAACTATCTGGTTACAAATTATGTCTTCATAAAATGTGCTGTGTGACATTTCATTACGCTGCCAATAAAAAATATTTCAACTTTCAATCTACTCTAGCAGCCGGTCACTAGAGTCTAATGTTACTCCAGGTCTTTGTCATTTAAAAGCAGTCTCTTGGCTTAAATATAAAGCCCCAGGCTTATGGGGTGAATTGCTGTAAATCTTTTAGAAGCATCTCAACCAGTCCATGGGGCTTAGCAGACAGTGATTTGGAGAATCATGGTCTAATGCATCTAAGAGATGTCTGTGGAGGACAAAAAATGTAAATAATGATGCACCTTGTAATAATGTTGTTCTTTGCCACCCAAGGAGAAAGGTGCAAGGCAAACCAAAGTACACGGTTATTAGTATTTGTGGAACATTTCATAGACATAAAAATTTGCCATGAACAGATAACTGAGGTAGAAAAAGAATAAATATAGGTCTGGACAGAACACTGTGTAAGAGGTACCATAAGTGTGCAAACCAGTTTTCATGGTGTGGTCTAGGCACACCTTAAGACAATGGGCAAGGGGCAAGTATGCCCTGATCCGGCCGCTATGCATGACTGCCTCTTTACACTGACCAGAGTAAAGCGTAAAGGATGTATGGCATGCATTAGACTCCATGCACCAAAAATCATGCCAATTTTTGGTGCACAATTTGAAGGGCCATTCCACCCCTAGACATCTTATCCCCTTAAAAAGGATAGGGGATAAGATGTCTGATCGGGGTGGGTCCGGCCACTGGGCATTATGTTCAGAATGCCAGGTTCTGGGCTTCCTTGGTCATGACGCTACGCCACGCGCACTCCATTCATGTTTATGGGACGAAGTGTGATGGCTGTGGTCACTCGTCACGCCCCCTCTCATGGACATGAAAGAAGGTGGAATGATGTCACAATGTTTAAAACTTCGGAGTGCCATTAGCATCAAGTCCTTGACAAAGCTAACTTGATTGAGGAAACATCATGGAGGCTAGATGTTAGTTATTAACTAGTGGTCCGTATTGAGTGACAACAGTTAAAGTTTAGTTAAGTGCCAAAATATTACCAGCACTTTTGTGATGTCCTATAGGCACATCTACTGAGCTATACCCAATATATATGGTCTATTGATTATCATTTCACTTGCGACCCTGTTTTTAATCTGTTTCGTCATCTTATCAGTTTGAGTTTCTTTTTAACATGTACTAATAAAATGTAGTTTTAATTAAGGGGGATTTCAAATAAAGTGCTACTCCTTGGGGGGGGGGGGGGGGAGAGGGGGTTAACCCCCAAGGATTTTTTGATTGTTTGTGTCTTAGTGCCCCGACACCCTCCGGGGATATTTTGGTGAAGGGTGATCGATAGTTTTTAACCATACCATTTTTGTTTTGATGTGACTTTTTGATCTCTTTTAATAAAATTTGGGAGTTGCAGTTAGTTAATAACTACAACTCCCGGCCTCAAGCAAAAATTATAACTCCCAGCATGTTGCACTATATAGTAGTATAGGTTAAGGTGCAGCATGCTTGGATTTGTAGCTTTTGGGTTAGCTGCAGAGCCATAGGCAATGTCAAAAAAATGCTTTAGGTAGTAAAAGTATTCCCCTTTAGTAACCCCCTTTAAGTAGTAATAGCAGTCCCCTTTAGTAACCCCTTTTAGGTAGTAATAGCAGTCCTCTTCAGGGATCCCCTTTAGGTAGTAATAGGTAGTTATAGCAGTCCCCTCTTCACTGTCCCCTTTTAGGTAGTAATAGCAGCCCCCATTAGTAACCCACATTTAGGTAGTAATTTCAGTTCCCTTTAGTAATCCTCTTTAGGTAGTAGTAGCAGCCCCTTTTACTTACCCCAATTAGTTAGTAATAGCAGTCCCCCTTCGTAACCCCCTTTAGGTAGTAACAGCAGTCCCCTTCAGGGACCTCCTTTGCGTAGCAATAGCAGTCCCCTTTAGTAATTCCCTTAAGGTAAATGTAGTGGAGGCCCCTACTGTCATATAAAAATAAATACATAATTAAGGCTCCAACGTAGGAAGTCTTCTCTCTTGCTCTTCTCTCCTCCGCTCTGTGCCCTGGCGCATGATGATGTCACTCATGCGCAGGAGCATAGGGTGCAAAGGAAGGATGCTTCTTGTTGTTGCCTGCATAATGTGGGCGACCACAAGAGTGATTGACAGAGCAAAGTGCCAATGGCTGAGCAACACATGAAACTATAGGCATGTCTGTAAGACGTGCTTATAATTAAATGCATCCCAGACTGGCCCTAGCAACGGCCATTAGAAAATACTGGCCGTTGCATTGCCGGTATTTTTAATATAAAAATATCGGCAGTGCATCCAAAATACCAGCTGTGTCGGTAAAATACCTGCCAGGTGAAAACCTTAAAGGGATATTCCAGGAATTTTTTTTATTGGACTATTCTACAGGGGCTGTACAGTTAGTGTAGTTCATAATATAGTGTCTGTACCTGTGTGTGATGGTTTTCTCACAATTCTTCTGTGATTTTCACCCCAATATTTATTTTTAACAGCCTACAAAATGACTGTTGTCTCAGATTTTTCCTAGGTTGCAATGCGGCCGAGACCTGACATCACTAGTCTGCTGATTACAGGGAGCCTGTCTGCTTAAATGGGTGGAGCGATTGCTTTTTGGGAGAGAGATCAACCTGCAACTAACAGTGTTTTTGAAACAGCGGTAGGCACCCTGATTGAAAAACACAGGTCTTTTGAATGGATGCACCTCATTAATGTTTCAATGGATTGGGTGACCGATGTGTGGGAGGGAGGAAATGGAATTATTGGATTTTTAGGCAAAGAAGTAAACTCAAACAGGAAATACCAGCTCACAAAAAGCTAACCCCAAAGTTATGGTAATCTCACAACATAGCCATTTAGCCACAAGAAAAGCACAAATACTTCCTAAGCATGTCCATTATTGTGTGGCAAGTAGGTGCTAAAATCACCTTATGGTGGATAACCCCTTTAACTGCTATACAGGCTCTATGCACTGCCATACATGCTCTGTAAACTGCCATACAGGCTCTGTGTATTGCCATACAGGCTCTGTGTACTGCCATACCGGTCATGCCCATGCTGTACAGGTTCCGTAGAGGGCTGTCCTGTATATGAGTTCTAAGCTGAGTTGAGATCAGTGTTGCATCTAAGAAAATAAGGCACTCTTGTTTAACTACAGCATTTTGGCAACTTCTACAAAAATAATCACAAATTATTAACATTTCCTTTAAAAATTTGTTAAATAATTTTACTGAGAAAGAGAACAAAGAAAGAAAGAAAGAGAGTACTGAGAAAGAGAACAAAGAAAGCTGTATTGTCTACAATTAGTATATAGAACCCAGTTTAACGATTGTTTATTCATAGCACAATCTGTTTTTCTCTCCATTTTCTTCAGTGTATGTAACAGGCACTTCTCTGCCAGATATGGGGCAATTAAATTATCAAGGCCAGAGCAGAAAAAATTCTCAAGAAATAACTTCCACTATTTTATTCCTATGAGGAAATAAAACTTAGGTATCTACTAGCATGTCAACTTCAGATGTCAGCACACAAATCACACAGTGCAGCTGAATTACATTACAAATTACATCAAGTTTGTGGACAATTTTCAAGATTTAAGAAGTGCACATTTTATTAGCAGAGGAGAAAATGTTCTCTTAGTACATTGATATCATTGTTCATGTATTTAGGGAAAGCGGCATTTACAAGGTCATCTTTATATGGGAATTTTACAAGACCATAAGCCAGAGTTGACTTGAATCCTCAAAATGCTTTGTATGCATCATATATAATATACAGTATACAAAGTACTGAAGTTCTAACCACACATCAGAATTGGCAAGAAAGGGGATTTAAGTGACTTTGAACATGGCATGTTTGTTGGTGCAAGACGGGCTGGTGTCAGTAGTTCAGAAATGTATGAAATACTGGAATTTTCACACACAGCTATCTCTAGGATTTATAGAAAAAGGTCTCAAGAAGCGAAAATATCCAATGAGCGTCACTTGGATGAACAAAAATGCCTTGTTGATGTCAGAGCTCAGAATAGAATGGGTAGACTGGTTTGACCGCCTTTCACCATGAAGGTATGTAGAATACCATTAAAAATCAAAGATCAAAATTTGGCATAAACAACATAAAAGCATGGATTCATCCTGCATTGTAATGGTTCAAGTTAATGGTGGCGTAATGATGTGGGGAACATTTTCTTGGCACACTTTGGACCCATTTGTACCAATTAAAGGGGTACTCTGGCGTTGTTATGTTTTTTTTTCAACCTTATGCCCTCTCCTGCCTGTTTTACTTACCCTACAGTTGTCTGACGTGTTGCGCTGTGTTTGCGTGTCTAATGCGTTTATTTTCGCGTTACACCTGAGTTGTACATTCTCCCCTTCTTCCGGTGTTTTTGCGTGAGTAAACTTCCTTTCCCATGAGCGTTTGCGGGCACATCACGTGTTTTGGGTGCTATTGTAGGTGGCGTTATTATGCTTTGTTGGGCTGGGCTTCCCTTTATTTCCCTCGCTTCCCTATGCTTTTGTGGCCGCCCTGCCTTCTGCTTACCATGTTTTCCCCGCCCCGAATCCGCCCTTTTGTTTTCATTTTCCCAGTGTGCATGTGTGTGGGACCTTGCGTGCAGCCTAACCTGTTTGCGCTTGCGTTCCAGCTACAATGGCCAATCACCTTTGCAGCAGCAACACTAAAACGCAAGTTAATAAACATCTACAGAAACAGCTGAAGCCAACTAGATAATTTACAAATATTATAGCCGAACATTAAGCGCATGCGCAAAGTGAAAACATGACGTCGGCAGCACTGTGGTGCAACTAAACATCACAGTTACAGCGAAGCATCACGGAGGAGAAGAGACGCCCATCACATGACACTAAGAATACAGATCATTGGACAGGAAACAACAAATGAGGAGCCTCGAAACATAGAAAGGCACAACCCAACAAGGAGGAACTAAGGAAAACGCAATGAATATTCAAACAAGGGGGCAGCAAGGAGGAGACCCAGAGGATGCAAAGTGTGAGGTCACGAACGGAATATGGCCGCCGAACGGAGAAAAAAACAGGGTCATGAGCAAGGCTAAACCTGCAAAACTACAATACTTCCGCTGAGGAAAAAAGGTAAGATTGCACAGAATCTGTAAGGCATACCCACAACGAAAACAGCACATAAATGAAGCACAACCACATACACAACATACTACAAAAACACTCCGGCGCCGGAGTACCCCTTTAAGCATCTCAAACTGGTTTCTTGAACATGGCATTGACAATGACATTGGCAGAAGCAGACTGACCAGCCTGGCCGTGTAAAGGACCCACAAACGCCACTGCTACTGGGGATCCAGGACACTTGTCCCTAATCCTTGGACAGACAAGTGAAGCTTTCAGCTGTATGCACAGCTCACATGCATACAGCAGAAAGCCTCCTCTCTGTGTGAGCCACATCTGCGGCCTACACTGAGAGGAGAGGTGACCTCCGCCCCTACATGGTGCATTCGCGGGTGACGTCACTTATCGGCACCTGCACTGTGGAGGCTGAAAAACGTGGCCGGCGAAAGACCTGAGGAGATGGCTGCGTGGGACAGGTGAGTATATGTTTTTGTTTCTTAATTTTTTTAAATTTACCTGGCTGCCTAACCACCTGGCCCACATACCTGGCTGCCTAACCACCTGGCCAACATACCTGGCTGCCTAACCACCTGGCCTACATACCTGGCTGCCTAACCACCTGGCCCACATACTTGGCTGCTTAACCACCTTGCCCACATACCTGGCTGCCTTACCACCCGGCCCACATACCTGGCTGCCTAACCACCTGGCTCACATACCTGGCTGCCTAACCAACTACCTGGCTAGATATCTACCTACATATCTGGCTATCTTACTACATAGTAAACTAACTACCAACCCTTTTCTGTGCTGGACACCAAGGAGGGCATTATAAAAGTTGGGGACCTATAGATGGGGAAATTGTGTAGAGGAGGAGACAGCACTGGAAAAATGTAGAGTCTAACATGTTTGTTCTGATGAGTTTTGGACGGAAGAAGTCGACATGGATGGAAGAAGTCGACATGGTGGTCTGATCCGGGCGGAGAAGGAAAACAAAGGGGTCACCGCCGATCAGAAAAGAAGTAACTGTAATCACTTATGGTGTACATATCTTGTGTACAGATGGTATCTACTTATATATGGTCCTGTATAAATTCACTTATATGGTATACTGATCCTGTGTACAGCTGATATCTAGCGCCATATTGCCCTGTATATAATCACTTATATGGTATACAGATCTTACCCATATAATGTTTAGCATTTGAATGAGGGTAGAGCATATAAATAAAGAAATGAATGCAGCCACGCAGGGAAAAATACGATGGCCCTGAATGGATGAATATTGTTTAGCATGAAGAATGATAACCCCTACTTTGTACATTACATATATCCCTTTTATATAGGATATGGAATATTGATGTGAATTATCATACCTATTAGCAAGTCAGTATACAGTAGAAGACTCGGGCCATAATGAATCAATCTGCCTGAACCTAAAACTTTCTGGTTTTGCCCATAACAACCAATCACAGCTCAGCTTTCATATTTTAAGAAGCTTTGGTAAAATAAAAACTGAGCTGTGATTGGTTATTGTGGACAGTTTTGGGTTTAGACATATTGATAAATCTTGGCCATTGTCAATAATACGTAAAATTATTAAATAAAAAAGTAACAAAGGATAACTAATAGCAGCATCACTAATATGCAAATGATCATCTTGGTGCACTCAGGGCACTCCCCAGCCCCTTGGTGCCCTGTATTGTCCCCCCCCGCACTGACCCTGTGATACACCCCCTAAATAAGTATGTAAGTATGATTTTTTTCCTTTTCAGCATATCAGTGATATGTGCTGTGACTATATCATTACTTATGACCCCCATACCATTAGTGCATATGCACGTTTCCCCACTATATCCGGGAGTGAGGAGTGGTGCAGCTTCAATAAAGGAATCATCTTTGGAATAGAAAAATGCACATTCATGAAGGGGGTGTATTTCAGGGCCGATGCAGGCAGGCAAGGCTGGGTGGTACCAGAGTGTACCAAGAAGATGATTTGGATATTTGGATTTAATAAAGGTAAACTGCATTCTAACCAGCATCACCCACACTATTACCCTGTATAAGCAGGTTAGTTCGGGTGATGCTGTTGTTAGTTTCCCTTTAAGGAAATACTGGCTATTGTGAAATAATGAATATGATGTGTAGAAATGGAAGATGAGACCTAGAAACTATTGTGTATTTATGTATTTGACTTTCTAAAAGCATTTGGCCAAAGGCAAGAAAGAGCTTTTACTCATAGCTGAAGTTGTGTGCACAGAAGAAGCAGCTCTCCATGGTAATATCACATAAATTATTTCAACTGTGATGTGAACCAGAACATAGAATGTCTTTCCTGTTAGAGTTTAACCAATTTGAAACAATATTCCTTCAAGCTCTATTCATACCATTATTATTGGTTCTGTTTTAAAGGGTCTATGACAGATATAATAGATTCATTTTGATTGAATCCGGTGAGTAAGGATAGGTTAACACTTAACTAATCTGCAGCATTTTTGATACAATTGACTTCAATGGATCCTCTGAAAATCTGCAATAGTGGCAGATTTTTGGATTTTCCGGGACCCTTTGAAGTCAATAGTATCAAAATCCGCTGAAGATTTTTCACTGAGGGCAACCTGCAGTGGCTTTGTTACGTCTGAAGGGGTATTGAAGAAACTCAGGACTTACAGAAACAGATTACTGTATAGATTGCTGTATAGTACTATGCTGTTTCTATACACCCAGTAGATAATTATGGAAACACTGTACAACATCCTAGTCAGCTGTTTTTGTAATCTTGGCCACCACAACCAGGCTGCAAGAGGTCAAGGGACTCTATTCTACAGTAAAGTGCAGGTTTATGAATGTTGGACCTACATTTTTTAGATATTAATGCCATTTCTGTGGGAATAGCTCTTTCATCCCTTAAGGTCATAAGCCATAAATGTGCAGGGCTGCAATGTGCTTAAAGGACAACTGTAGTGGTCAAAAATCCCTGCCCAAATGTTCCCCAAACAAAAGTTATACAATTCAGTCAATTAGTTCTATTTACCTATATGCAGCCATTTCTGGGATATTAGAGTTGCCAGCATAGCCCAGTAGTCCTGCGTCCGTCCCCTATTCATTACATTGCAGCCGCCATCTTGGGGACGGAGATCTCTTCCTCCCAGCAGTGTTTGTGCTCCCCCCTAGCCTCCGTCGGGTCCTCCCTCTTATGCATATGCATGAGCGGGTGCTTTCTGAGGCAGCCATAGGCTCAGCCTCAGAAATGCCCCTAACTGTAAGATTCAAGCAGGGGGAGAATGAGGACGTCCACAGCTCCTCCCCCCTCCCCTGCTCTGTCTACACAGGACCTCACTTATCACGGGGAGGTTTCAAGTTTTCACAGGGGAAACACAGAGCAAACCACAGAGCAGGGAGGGGGAGGACGTGTGTGTGAAGGAGACATATTACACTGCAGGAGCTGGTGATGTATAGACTACAGGGAATAAATATCATACTGGAGATGATTCTGTGTGTGAGAGGGGGACTACTGAATGACACATGCTGGGAGTTGTAGTCCCTGTTATGTGTGTGTATGCCAGTGTTTCCCAACCAGGGAATGCTGGGAGTAGTAGTTTTGCAATATCTGGAGGAAACCTGGTTGTGAAACACTGGTGTATGAACTACAACTCCCAGGAGACTACAGAGATACAATAGAGGTGTTGGTGAACTACAACCCCCAGGAAACTACAGAGATACAATAGAGGTGTTGGTGAACTACAACCCCCAGGAAACTACAGAGATAAAATAGAGGTGTTAGGGAACTACAACTCCCAGGAGACTACAGAGATACAATATAGGTGTTGATTAACTACAAGTCCCAGGAGACTACAGAGATACAATAGAGGAGTTGGTGAACTACAACTCCCAGGAGACTACTGAGATACAATAGAGGTGTTGGTGAACTACAACTCCCAGGAGACTACAGAGATACAATATAGGTGTTGGTGAACTACAACTCCCTGGAGACTACTGAGATACAATAGAGGTGTTGGTGAACTACAACCCCCTGGAAACTACAGAGATACAATATAGGTGTTGGTGAACTACAACTCCCTGGAGACTACTGAGATACAATAGAGGTGTTGGTGAACTACAACTCCCATGAGACTACTGAGATACAATAGAGGTGTTGGTGAACTACAACTCCCAGGAGACTACAGAGATACAATAGAGGTGTTGGTGAACTACAACTCCCAGGAGACTACAGAGATACAATATAGGTGTTGATGAACTACAACTCCCAGGAGACTACTGATACAATAGAGGAGTTGGTGAACTACAACTCCCAGGAGACTACAGAGATACAATAGAGGTGTTGGTGAACTACAACTCCCAGGAGACTACTGAGATACAATAGAGGTGTTGGTGAACTACAACTCCCAGGAGACTACTTGTGTGATTGAGTGTATACAGGAGAGCCGAGTGTGATTGTGTGTATACAGCAGAGCCGAGTGTGTGATTGTGTGTATACAGCAGAGCCGAGTGTGTGATCGGGTGTATACAGCAGAGCCGAGTGTGTGATTGTGTGTATACAGCAGAGCCAAGTGTGTGATCCAGTGTATACAGCAGAGCCTCTGCGTGGCAGGAGGGACTGCTGATAGCAGCCAGGGACCCGCCGGTAATGGCGGACATCCGCTATCGCGTGGATGTCTACCATTAACCCCTCAGATGCTGTGATCAATACAGATCACGGCATCTGCAGCATCGCGGTCACTAAAATGGATGATTGGATCGCCCGCAGCGTTGCCGAGGCGGTCCGACCATCCAGAACGGCAGACGGAGGTCCCCTTACCTTCCTCCACTGCCTTCCACGGGTCATCTGCTCTGGTTTGCGATCAAGCAGACTAGAGCAGAAGTTTATCGATAATACTGATCAGTGCTATGTCCTATGCATAGCACTGAACAGTATTAGCAATCGAACAATTGCTATAAATAGTCCTCTATGGGGACTATTAAAGTGTAAAAATAAAAGTAAAAAAGGTTTTTAAAAAAAGTTTTTAAAAAAATGTGAAAACACCCTCCCCTAATAAAAACGTAAATTGTCCCATTTTCCCTATTTCACCCCCAAAAAGTTAAAAAAAATATATTTAATATACATATTAGGTATCGTCGCGTGCGTAAATATCTGAACTATTAAAATAAAATGTTAATCATACCGTACGGTGAATGGGGAGAACTTAAAACATATATTTTTATAACATTTTATTCCAACAAAAATTTATAAAAAATGTATTAAAAGTTTAATATAAGCAAATATAGTATCAATAAAAAGATCACGGCGCAAAAAATGAGCCCTCATACCACTGCTTATACGGAAAAATGAAAAAGTTATAGGTCTTAGTTTGCAACAAAAAAAAAGATAGATTTTTTTTAAGTTGTACAATAAAAAAAAACTCTGCCTGCATAGGAGGAAATTTTTTTTATTTTTTTTTATATATTTTTAGTATCTGAAAATCCTGTGTATAGATTTACTAATATGGTGGAAAAATACAGTACATTCAAACTAGTGGGAAAAAAAACTATAGTGATATGAGGGGGAATTGCATTGAATGCAATACATTTATTATGGTCTAGCATTTTTAGGGTTATAAAAAATGTCCTTCACAACCTACTAAAATAATTGAATGCATCTATGTTTATGTTTTGTAGGTGGAAATGCATTTCACATTACACTACAGTTGATATCTACATTGTTACTTTTTGTTTATATTGACTTTGTATTTGTCCTACATTGTAAGGACATACATAAATTTGTAAATATATTCAGACACGCTTCTTATCTGCTTATGGTTTCTGTTGTACTTTTAATGTCAATTCTAAAAATGACATTGCTCAACACTGCTTAATACATCCATTCCATTTTTCATTTGTTACACTTGGTCATCCATGTAGAAACAATAAATCCTCATCTTTACAAGCAGACACACAAAACACTTGTAATCCTTAAGCCCCACGAATTGGTGTCCTAACAACTTATAATTTTTCTAAAGTTTGTGTTCAAGTTTGTGTTTGTGTCTTCTGCTCCCCACTGCTTCTGGCGCCCTGAGGCTAGGCATTACTGTGTCACCATGGCTACTAACCTCCCTGCTAGCAAGGCTGATAAGCCAATCACAGCATGGGGATGCTAAGCCCATCAAGGCTGGTCTTAGAATTCCACGCTTGTGTTGCCTAGGATATTTAAACCAGGCTCCAGCTTATGACAGGTGCCTGTGATTGTTTCACCCATAGACTTCACTAGTATTTTTAGAAATGTGTTCTCACCTCCTGATTATTGTCCCTCTGCATGACTTAGGTTTAACCCTCTGTCTGTTGATTTTGTACTTTGTGAACTTTGGGCTTGGACCTTGAACTGTCCCCTATTAACGTCCTGACTGCTAATTTTGCTAATAAGTGACCTCCAGTTACTGACCTGGCTAGTCAACTATGCTTACTCTCAAGTTAATCCAGGCAATGGTGTGGAACAGCCATATTGAGGTGGGTGCTCCAAGAGACATTGACAAGGGTTTGAGGACAGATTAGGTCTTTCCATCCTTACATTTTTCATTATATCTTTATCATGCCATAAGGTGGCCATCAGTGGACAGGTGTTTCAAGGTTGAAGAAGACGCTTACTTTTTTGCTGTGAGAGCATTAACAGGTTAATTGTAATTCAAAATATTTCAAGCAATGCTGATACCTGTAGTTGTTTGATTGATGTTGATAACTTTTTCATAATTTTATAAACTGCACTACATGTATTTACCAGGCCTGTGCTTGACCCTAACCTTAAAGAGTATTAAATAAAACTTTTAATATAGTATTCCTTGTATAATTAGCAGACACTTTCCCATTCACTTGCTTTTACAATTATCAACATAAATATGTATAAAATGTAATATAAAAAACAGCCACTAGGTGACTCTGTTCTGTTCCCTGCCACAATTAGTACAGTGAGTTTGGTCTCCTCCCGGCCTGGCAGGAGACCAAACTCAGGAAGTGCTTCTTTGCACTGAGCTTGATTGACAGCTGCACAAAAAGTGAAAGCTTCGCAGATTCTCACACAAAGCCACACAGACTGACAGCTGAAGGAGAGCCTCACTGAAATCTGCACAGACTGAAACATGCACAGAGCTTGAGGTCTTCTATTCATCACAATGCTGGAACAATGTGAGGGCGCAAGTTGTCCCCCAGCAGGCTTCAGTGATATCATGCCTGCTGGGAAACGCCCAATTTCTCCTGTTGGGAAATTGCAAAATGTGTGCAAAAAGAAAGGTATGATACACAGCTTTTTAAAACTGTGAATTTTTTTTTAAAGGGCAGGAGGGGTGTTAAGGAAACACATCCTGAGGTAGTTGAGAACACTTTAATATTACACATCCTACCTGAAATCTTCCTTGACTCAAAGATTTTTTGCAAGGATTTTCTCTTTTAGGTAAAGGGGTATTCCAAAGTTAAATGGTTTTCCCTATCCACAGAAAGGGTATGACATGCTGACCAATGGGGGTAACAGCTGCAGTCATGGCAGTACAGCTGTCTGTAATGCAGGAAGTATGCCACTCTATACATCAGAGGTGTTAAGGACCTTCCTGTGAGTCACATTACCCTGCAGGTCCTTTACCAAAGTGTGGAGGAGCCTCAGTACAGAGAGAAAGAGGAAAGGACAGACAAGCTGTCTAAGTAATGTCTGTGAGTAAGTTATGTCTGTTTGTTTAGCATGTCATATCCTCCAGTCACATTCAGAGCTGCAGTCACATTCAGAGCTGCAGTCACTCGTCTGCTGTTACACCATATCTTATACCTATATAATATTTATAATTATTATTGTACTCCAATCACATCCACATCCCAAAAACTGCAGAACTGCATTTTTTTTCTTTCCCTACTCCCCCCCCCCCCCCCCCCCCAAAAAAAAAAAAATAAGATTTTTTTAAAATACATCAAATGTTTGTATCCCATACAATACAGTGCAGGACAGGGACTGGAATGAATGTGTGTGGGAAGGAGGATCAAGACACTCCAGCAGTAAGGGGCTCCAAAGTTATTGATGGCGGCACTATTGAGACAGGACAAGTACACTACTCTTGCGGCTATCAACAGGGCAAGATTAATATAGGAACTGGAGATGCTGTTGCTCCAGGTTCCTATCTAAAAATGGGAAGGGGCACTCAGGGACTCTCACATGTCCTGGATCCCAAAGCGAGCACAGCTATGTGTTAACTGTGTGTGCGTATATGGGGGCCTTGTAGTGTAAAGGAGCACGGGGGGAGGGGAGGATATATGGGAGCACAGGGGGGCCATATACTATATGAGAGCAGAGGGGCTTTATAATTTGTAAAAAGGCAGAGGGGGTATTATACTACATGGGAGCACAGGGGGGGGCTTATACTATATAGGAGTCGCGCTAGAGCATGGTCATGCTTCTTGCAGATTCTGTGGGGATGAGTCATGGCCTGGAGAAGTCTTCATGATGGCCCAGAACAGATGGCAAAGAAAAGTGAAAGACTGATAAGAGAAGATGTCACCTGTGAGTCAATGGATGTCACTGAATATGATCACCTAAAAACCTCTGGGGAGCTGGTATCTACCAGAATGGTCAGTGTGTGGGGAGAATATTGGTCTACATATAGTGTATTTTATTTAACAGCAGTTTAGTGGTATTATCCAGTCATTATGTGGTGGGAACAGTAATAGTCATGGTGTGTCCCTTGTATACTGGTATTGTTGGTAATAAGCGTTTGCTGGGTCATGAAGGGGTTAAGAAGTTCATAAAACCTTTTGCAATACATTGCACCAGAGAGGAGCTACTGATCACAGAAAGCCTTCACAAATCATATAAAAAACAAGCTGAGCAAAGCTTGGAGCAGTGGGCAGCCCGCAGTGACCTGTTTCCTGCACTGCTGTGTCCAATTGGTGCTCTATACATCCCAGCAGTATGACTGCAAAATTAGCCCATAAAAAGGTATCACATTACAATACAAAGCAAGCTGAGAAAAACAGTAAGCTGACTTCAGGCAATAATTAAATGGTACTACCACCATCCCTGCTGTCCTGTCTGCTAGCTACGAAAACTCCCTCCAGTCCACCGCTGTCTTCTGTCTATTAAAACTAGCACTTGTCAACCACTGTTTGCTGTCTGCTGCCTACTACAACTCCTACCTGTCCACTACTGCCTTCTATTCGCTGGCTACTATAACTACCACCAGTACCACTACCACCATGCAACCACTGCCTGCTTTCGGTTAACTACAAATCCCACCTGCCCACCACTGCCTGCTATCCACTGCCTACTGTCTTCTGGCTATTACAACTATCACTATACCATTATTCCACCACAGCCTGGTGTCTGCTGGCTACAACCACCAGTCCATTACCCTTGCTGCTGCTACTATCAGCAACCTGCACATACACAGCCCATGATCCCCAAAAAAGGATTATTTTTTTTGCTTTTCATGCAAAGTTATTTCGTCCTCCTTATTTTGGGATACCAATCCGGTTGCAACTCCCAAAAGGGAGAATTTTGTAAACACTTGGAAAAAGTCATTGTGTCTTCCGATACCTCCATGTACATTTTATCACTGGCAGACATCTGCCAAAAAGGATACTTTGTCCACCTTTATTTTAGTGTTAAAAAGCATGCAAAATCCGGTAGTGCAGTGTGTTTTTAAACAAGCTGTTAGTTACCATGGGTTACCACATATCGTCATAACTTTGATATTAACTTAGCATAAAAACCAATTAAAAACTAATTAAATACAATCCTAAGTGACCCTAGTAGTGCTATATGCTTATTTCATTACCAGTTTGTGGAAAACCTACTAATTGCAAACGAAATGCTTTCAGAAAGTTTGGCGGGCTCACCGAACCAAATTTTTTAAATGTTCACTCAACTTAATTGGTTATATTGGTCTTAGTGTGCAGATAATACTTCTCCTTGTATATTGATATTATTGGTAATATTTAGGGATGAGCGAATTGAATCTGATGATTCCGAATTTGTTAAGAATTTCAGGAATGCGAATATCGCCGTGATTCGATTGCGCGAATTGCTTCATTAAACTCCATTTAGTGCGGTCCATGCTCCAGGGCATCTAAAATAGCAGATCCACATGTGAGGACACGGGGCAAGGAATTCTAGGAAGGTGGGAACAGGGGTCGGCAGGATGAATCACATGCAGCATACAGGCTATCAGCAGCCAGCCACCCCTGTGATGACACAGCCCTCTATGCGGTTAACGACCATGGATGTCTATACTCGTTCATGTGCCATTAACCGGGTATGGCGTGGGCTCCCGACTCGAGCTCGCGTCATACCAGCCAGTCCCCAGCTGATTCATGTAGCTGGGGGCCGGCGTTAATAGCCGACATGAGGTGATCGCCGCGGCCGACTATTAACCCTTTAGTAACCCTTTAGACAGCGGCGTCTCAAGGTGCCTTCATCCTGTCCCTGGTGGACCGGTGGGGTGGATTGCCCCCTGCAGCGCGATCGGAAAATTTAAATGGTTATGATTTTTAAAAGGTAAGGAGGAAAAAAACGAAAGGGATATAATCGGCAGCCATCTGCCGCTTTCAGAGAACTGATGGCTTATGCCGAGCCGAGGTGGAGAGGGACAAGCCGTCATTTATTTGCAAAGAAGGCAGTATCAGCCCTGCACAATTTTGTGGAAAAGAAGGTGGGCCAGTCCTTGAGCTTGTCGGTGTGTACCAAAGTGCATGGCAGCGCCGACGTGTGGAGCTGTAACTATGGTCAGGGACAATACATGTCCTTCACGGCCCACTGGGTACATGTGGTTCCTGTACAGCCACAACACCAACTTGGACAGGTCACGCCGCTTCCGCCTCCATGCTCTCAGGCCGTTGGTCCTGTGACAAATGTGTGACTCCGCCTCCTCATCCTCCACCATGTCCTCAGCCTACACTGCACAGACAAGTCTCAGTGCCCCTCCAGCATACCATGTGTGCAGGGCACGGCGGTGTCATGTTGTTCTTCACATGGTTTGCTTTGGCGAACGGAGTCACACAGAGGAGGAACTGCTAAAAGTCATTCATCAAGAAATCAAATCATGGCTTACTCCACGAAAACTGGAAATGGAAACTACGGTGACCGACAACGGGAAGAACATCTTGTCTGCACTGCGACAAGGAAGCCAGAGACATATGCCCTTAATGGCACACATGTTCAATCTGGTTGTCAAGTGGTTTGCTCAGGCCCTTTGAGGAAGCCGCATTATTAGTCAGTCGCCAGGATTACGGGATGAACTACATTATTACACTTTATTGCTTCCTTTACTATAACGTGTTTGAAACGATGGCTGCTCAGGGCACTGGAGACGTGGCACCTACATCTCACGACCACATGAGCTCTGTGGGGGATGAACTGGATAAGGAGAAGGAAGGGGAGGGGCACAATAAAGCACAGCTTAGGTTTCACGAGATGGGTGGTTTTTCTAGTCATCTGACAGGAAAGGAGGAGCAGGAGCAGCTAGAGGAGCTAGAGGGTTACGAGGAAGGTGAGACAGAGGACACAGACACATGGAGATGGAGTCAGGGAGTCCCTCCGAGTCACTTGTACAAATGGCACGATGCATGCTCACTTGCTTGCGTAGTGACCGCCGAATTGTGACCCTTTGGCAGTGAGATGACTTCTCTCCACCTTATTGGACCCTCGCTACTGGCACAAAATAGGGCTTTTTTTTTACACCCACTGAGAGGAAGGACAAACTGACCTATTACAGAGACATCATATGTAGTCAATTGGCCAATGCCTATCTGCGCCATCGTCCATCCTCTCGCAGGTCTGACTCAGGGGGCCCTCTGCACTCACTTTCTACTGCCATGGCTGCTGGTAGGGGAGGGGTGGCAGGAGCAGTAAGAGCTCCATCAGCAGCAGCCTGAGTCTACAGTCGCTGATGAGTACCTTTTTTCACCCGCATAGTGAAGCAACTCATCAGCAGCAGGTATTCCTGGAGCAGGACCTGAACCAGCAGGTGGTGGCATACCTTGATATGACCATGCAACACACCTTGAAGATCCGCTGGACCTCTGGGCAGCCAAACTTGATTTGTGGTCGCAACTAGCAGAGTTTTACCTGGAAAGGCTGTCCTGCCTGGCCAGTACTGTGCCATCAGAGCGGGTGTTTAGTGCAGCGGGGGCCATAGTAACCCCAAGGAGAACATGTCTTTCCATGAAAAATGTGGAGAGACTGACCTTTGTGAAGATGAATAAGGCATGGATCAGCCAGGATTTCCACCCACCAATGCCTGATGCATCAGGGTAGATTGACCATGGTGCCACACCAACACTTCACAAATATAGATAGTGCAAAACATATTTAAGGTGCTGCTCCCCAGTTACAAACATTCCTCGGCATCAGACCACTAGTAATTATTGAGTATATGCATTAGCTAAAACTTAACTTTTCTTAGGATAAAATATATGTACCCAAAATTTTGTTTAAATCAAACAAAAGGAAAGGTTTGCAAAAAACACCATGTGCCACCTAAACTACCAAGCACTGATGTGATGCAAAGACCTCTAAAAGGTGGAAGGGAACAACGTATGGTTCATTGTAACCGGTGGGGGTAAAAACTTCCTCTGTACGGCCCTACTCTGGCATTCTTGATTTCCGTCCTTTCCTAAAAAGGACAGCCCTACACGGGATCCTCTCCCTATTTCCACATAAATCCTCTGGGAATTGGCAGTGTTTGCAGGTGGAAATAGGGAGAGGTTCCTGTGTGGGGACACCCTTTTTAGGGTGAGCAACACTTGCCAAGAAGGAAATTAATAATGCGAGAGTAGGGCCTTATAGGGGAAATTGTAATAAACAGCACTCCAGACAGACATACCGGCAGTGAGCGCATCTCTCCCCGTATGACGGCTCCCAGTGGGGCTGGGATTCGCATCACAGGTCGCGCCCGCATGCGAGTCCCAGTCCGTCACTCACCTCCATCCCCGGCCTCTGTCTCTCAGCTCCGACGCGCGTGCCCCCGCCTCCTAGCGTGCACGCCGGAGCTTTGAAATGTAAAGGGCCAGTGCGCCCGTAATTAGTATTAACACCTGCACCATTATTATAAGTTTTAGCACCTCCCTAGTATCCTTGCCGGATCTTTGTTTGCCTTGCGCCTTATAGAAAGCAGTCTTAGTGTTTCCTTGCCATGTACCAGACATTTGTATTCCGTGACCCGACCATGTTTCTAGCCGCCAGCCTATTGACCTTCTACTACCCTACTGACTACGCTCCTGTGCCACCTGCCCTGACCTCTAGCCAGCCTGACTACATCCTGCCTATTCCTTTGGTGCCACGCTTCACCTCAGCCGCCTGTGTGGTCGAGTCGTGCCAGGGCTAGCGACCTGAATGTGTTGCTTGCTGCAGCAAGTCCGCAGCGGCGGGCTCTGGTGAATACCAGCTGCCCCTTAGACTCCGCTCCCTGGCACGGCCTGCGTCATCTGCCACACAGGTCCAGTGGATCCACTACATCACCCGCTCCAGACTACCGTGGAGCTACGGATCTACTACTCCCTGGGTACCTGCCGTCTGCGGTGAGTCTTACAGTAAGATCCGGCCATGGAGCCCGCCGAGGTACCTCTGTCTGAGGATTCGGATCTTTCCTCCGAAGTGGTCCATCGCAACAGTTGACAAATCAGGCACAGCAATTAAATCAACTGTCCGCCATGGCGCAGCTACTGCAGCAGCAGTCACCATTAGTTCCTGTAGCTCAATCAGCATCTAAACTTCGTCTTCCCCTTCCCACGAAGTTTGACGGAGATCCTAAGCAGTGTAGGGGCTTTGTGACGCAGTGCTCCTTGCACCTGGAGCTCAAGGCAGATTTGTTTCCTACGGAGCATGCTATGGTGGCCTTTGTGATCAGCCTCTTGTCTGGAAAGGCCCTGGCCTGGGCTATTCCGCTCTGGGATCGTAGCGATCCAATTACCTTCAACCCTACAGCTTTCATGGCTGAATTCTGCAGCGTTTTTGAAGAACCCACACGTGTTTCCTCTGCCGAGTCTGTGCTTCTTAACCTGAGTCAAGGGACTTCCTCTGTGGGAGACTATGCAGTCCAGTTTCGTACCCTTGCTTCTGAATTGACATGGAACGATGAGGCCTTGTGTGCTTTATTTAAAAAAGGACTTTATAGTAGCATAAAGGATGCTCTTGCTGCTCGTGATCTTCCGTCTAACCTGTGTGAGCTGATCCATTTGGCCGCACGAATTGATGTACGTTTGTCCGAAAGACAGGAGGAGCTCCTAAAAGAAAGTGGATTTTCTGAAAAGGCTATGCCAGAGGATCATACTCACCTCACCCAGGAGAAAAGATACAGATGCCGCAGCAAGAATTTGTGCTTATACTGTGCCAGTCTGGAACATTTCCTCAAAGACTCTGGGTGTGTACACCGTCTCTTCTCATTTGAATATTTCCTTTCAAGTCCACATTTCTGCTAAGATTTCTTTCTTTGCTACTGCATTTTTGGACTCTGGTTCTGCTGGCAATTTTATTGATGCCTCACTCGTGCATGAACATCTCCTTCCAGTGAGTCGCATTGCCAAGCCTCTGTTCATCTCTTCCGTCACAGGACAAAATCTGGACTGTAGAGTACTATATCGCACAGAGTCTCTCCTTCTGAAATTGGGGGTCCCACATAAGGAGAGGATTGAATTCTTTGTGCTACCACATTGTACTCCAATGGCTCCAACTCCATTCCCCACAGCTTGATTGGAAATCCGGAGAGGTCACTCGCTGGAGACAATGCTGCCATAATCGTTGTCTAGAGTTGTTCCAGCCTAAAATTCTTTCTGCAATTTCTCCCATGCCAGGTCTGCCTACGCCCTATCAAGATTTATCAGATGTCTTTTGCGAAAGACAGGCCGAAACTTTGCCTCCACATCGTCCTTACGACTGCCCGATTGATTTACTGCCAGGGACTATGCCACCTCGGGGTAGAATCTATCCTTTATCTGTCCCAGAGACTCAAGCCATGCAAGAGTACATCCAAGAGAACCTCCAAAAAGGATTTATCTGGAAGTCTTCATCATAAGCTGGAGCCGGATTCTTCTTTGCCAGTAGGAAGGATGGTTCTCTCCGTCCTTGTATTGATTACAGAGGTCTGAACAAGATCACAGTCAAGAATCATTATCCTTTTCCTCTGATCTCAGAACTTTTTGATCGACTTCAGGGGGCCAAAGTCTTCTCCAAACTGGAGCATACAACCTGATTCGAATTTGAGAGGGAGATGAATGGAAAACGGCTTTCAACACCCGCAATGGACATTTTGAGTACTGAGTGATGCCTTTTGGCCTTTGCAATGCTCCAGCTGTGTTACGCCGAGCACTCCGGGTCCCTGCTCCTCCCCGGAGCGCTCTCGGCCTTCACCTCCATGCAGCGCCCCGGTCAGACCCGCTGACCGGGAGCGCTGCATTAGTCTCACCGGCTGGGATGCGACCCGCATAGCGGGACGCACCCGCTCGCGGCTCACATCCCAATCCCCTCATGTGTCCCGTCCTCCGTCGGCTCAGTCCCGGCGTGCGCGGCCCCGCTCCCTAGGGCGCTCGCGCAACGGATCTCTGAGATTTAAAGGGCCAGTTTAAAGGGATTGGCGCCTGGCCCAATCAGTACTCACACCTGTACCCTCATTATAAAAACCCACTTCCCCTTCCTAGCATTGCCGGATCTTGTTGCCTCAGTGCCAGTGAAAGCATTTCTTGTGTATGTTCCAAGCCAGTGTTCCAGACCCTCTGCCGTTGCCCCTGACTACGATCCTTGCTGCATGCCCTGACCTTCTGCTACGTCCGACCTTGCTCTTGCCCAATCCCTTGTACCGCGCCAGTCTCAGCCATCAGTTGGGGTTGAGTCGCTATCGGGTGGAACGACCTGGGGGTTACCTGCCGCTGCAAGTCCATCCCGCTTTCCGGCGGGCTCTGGTGAAAACCAGTAACCCCTTAGACTCCGTTCCCCTGGTACGGCCCACGTCATAACCCCACTGACACAGAGGATCCACCACCAGGATCCTCACAGTATACCCATCCAGATCCTGACAAGCTGTTTTCCAAGAATTCATCAATTATATCTTCCACGACCTTCTCTATACCTGTGTAGTCGTTTATCTTGATGACATACTGATTTATTCTTCCAACTTGGAAGAGCATCGTACTCATGTTCATCTGGTCCTACGATGCCTACGGAGGAATCATCTCTATGCCAAACTGGAGAAATGCCGTTTTGAAAAATCCAGTCTTCCTTTTCTAGGATATTGTCTCTCATGAAGGACTACAAATGGATCCAATAAAATTGTCTGCGGTTTTGGATTGGCCTCGCCCTACCGGTCTGCGGGTTATTCAACGTTTCCTGGGATTTGCAAACTACTACCGCTAGTTCATTCCGCATTTTTCTTCCGTGGTTGCTCCCATGGTAGCTCTCACCAAGAAGGGCGCTAACCCGAAGTTGTTTTCCCCTGAGGCAGTGGAAGCTTTCTCCAGCTTAAAGTCTGCTTTTGCTTCAGCTCCCGTGCTATCAAGACCGGATCCAGGAAAACCTTTTGCCTTGGAGGTTGATGCTTCCTCCATCAGAGCAGGCGTCATTCTTACCCAGAAAAGTGCCAAGGGTAAAACTGTGACCTGGCCAGTTGGCTGGCCATCCTGGAATACGCAAGACACTTCTTCTTATCTCCTGACACTATTGGTCTTTGAATTTATGCATTCCTGTACCACTTGTGCTCGAGACAAGACCTCCCGACAGAGACCTGTGGGACTTTTGCAGCCGTTGCCCATCCCTGAGATTCCATGGACTCATAATGCTATGGATTTTATTACCGACCTAATGAACAAAAGAAATTCACACACACTGTTTCACTGCAACAATTTCTTCCTTTAATATATGGATTCTTTCCAAAATTATAGCACGGTACAGGAAGGCAGAAAAATGATAATCACCCACTGTGCTATCCACAGTGGGTGATTATCATTTTTCTGCCTTCCTGTACCGCACGATGTGTCTTGGAGTAACAGCCGACTTCTTTATGACTTCATGTGCAGTGTTCACTGCTGGATACTCCGGCCATCTCCCTTCGCACGAAGGACAGGTGAAACAAGTTGCTACGTTTCAGAGGCTATGGCTCCTTTCTCAAGCAGAAAGCCTCTGAAACGTAGCAACTTGTTTCACCTGTCCTTCGTGAGAAGGGAGATGGCCGGAGTATCCAGCAGTGAACACTGCACATGAAGTCATAGAGAAGTCGGCTGTTACTCCAAGACACATCGTGCGGACTTTGCTCTATCCACAGTGGGTGATTATAATTTTTCTGCCTTCCTGTACAGTGTTATAAGTTTGGAAAGAATCCATATATAAAAGGAAGAAATTGTTGCAGTGAAACAGTGTGTGTGAATTTCTTTTGTTCATTGTGCTTACACTGGGATTAGAGCACCCAGTCACCACACTGCACCCTAGGACTGAAGTCCCTTCCCTAGATTTTGTATTCAGGACTGAGATTTTTATTACCGACCTTCCATCATCACACAATAACACAGTCATCTGGGTTGTGGTAGACCAGTTTTGTAAAATGGCTCATTTCATTCCTCTTCCTGGACTCCCATCTGCTCCACAACTGGCCAAGCACTTCTTATTTCATATCTTCTGTCTTCATGGTCTTCCAGAAAACATTGTCTCGGACTGCAGAGTGCAGTTTGTGTCCAAATTCTGGCGAACCCTCTGTTCCTGTCTTGGCATCAGTTTGGATTTCTCCTCTGCCTACCACCCCCAGTCCAATGGTCAAGTGGAAAGGATAAATCAAATTTTAGAGACTTATTTACGCCATTTTGTGTCTGCCCGTCAGGACGACTGGGTACATCTTCTTCCCTGGGCCAAATTTTCCTACAATCAGAAGGACTCTGAGTCCACAAACACATCTCCGTTTTTTATTGTTTTTGGTCATCATCCTAGGTCTCCTCTCCCGGTCCCAGTTTCTTCCAGTCTACCTGCTGTAGATGAACTTGTCAGAGATTTCTCCTCCATTTGGCGACAGACTCAGCAATCTTTATCTCTGGCATCCTCCCGAATGAAGACTCAGGCAGACAAAAAAAGAAGATCTCCTCCATCCTTCTCTCCTGGTGATAAAATTTTGTTATCTTCTAAAAACATTCGGTTTAAAATCCCAAGTTACAAACTTGGTCCTCGTTTCCTGGGTTCGTTTGAGGTCTTACAAAAGATCAATCCTGTTTCATACAAACTCCGCTTGCCACCTTCTTTACGTATTCCTAACTCCTTTCATGTTTCTCTCCTCAAACCTCTGGTTATCAACCGTTATTCTCAAAGAAAAAATTCTGCTCCAACTCCTGTCTCCAGTTCCTCAGATATTTTTCAAGTTAAAGGGATTCCGGCCTCCAAAATGGTATGTGGCAGAAATTAATTTTTTGGTCGATTGGAGGGGCTTTGGTCCTGAAGAGAGGTCCTGGGAGCCCAAGGAGAACATCTTGGACCGTAATGTCCTCAAAAAAAAATTTCCCACAAGAAGAGGGGGAGACCAAAGGGGATGGTGTACTGTAATAAGCAGTACTCCGGACGGACAGGCCGTGAGCGCATGTCTCCCCAAATGTCGGCTCCCGGCGGGGCTGGGATTCGCATCGCGGGACGTGCCCGCATGCGAGTCCCAGCCCGTCACTCACCTCTGTCCCCGGCCTCTGTCTCTCAGCTCCGACGTGCGTGCCCCTGCCTCCTACCGCACATGCCGGAGCTTTGAAATGTAAAGGGCCAGTGCGCCTGTAATTAGTATTAACACCATTATTATAAGTTTTAGCACCTCTCTAGTACCTTTTCCGGATCTTTGTTTGCCTTGCGCCTTAAAGAAAGCAGTCTTAGTGTTTCCTTGTCGTGTACCAGACCTTTGTATTCCGTGACCCGACCGTGTTTCTAGCCGCCAGCCTATTGACCTTCTGCTACCCTACTGACTACGCTCCTGTGCCGCCTGCCCTGACCTCTAGCCAGCCTGACTACATCCTGCCTATTCCTTCGGTGCCACGCTTCACCTCAGCCGCCTGTGTGGTCGAGTCATGCCAGGGGTAGTGACCTGGGTGTTGTCTGCTGCAGCAAGTCCAACCCGCTTTGCAGCGGGCTCTGGTGAAAACCAGCGGCACCTTAGACTCCGCTCCCTGGCACGGCCCGCGTCATCTGCCACACAGGTCCAGCGGATCCACTGCATCACCCGCTCCATACCACAGTGGAACTACGGATCTACTACTCCCTGGGTACCTGTCATCTGCGGTGAGTCTTACAGAAGTTTTTACCCCCACAGGTTACAATGAACCATATTTTGTTCCCTTCCATGTTTTAGAGATCTTTGCATCACAGCCACCTCCAGGCTGTCTCATTCTGTGACTATATGGTCTCCTCATGCTTACGCCACCTTCATTCTTTGTCATTCAGCCACTATATGGTCTCCTCCTGCTGCTGACAACTCCAGGCAGTGTCATTCTGCCACTATATGGTCTCCTCATGCTGCTGCCACCTCCACGCTGTGTCATTCAGCCACTCTATGGTCTCCTCATACTGATGCCACCTCCAGGTTCTGTCATTGTGCTGCTCTGTGACAGTGATTCTACTAGAGATACCTCTAATCTGCACATCATACTGAATAACAATATTATTTCACTCACCCAGCAGACACCCTATGCATGTTACAGCAAGAGGTATCAGAAGAGAGGACTTGTGGTCAGACAGAAAGCGTGTTACAGCTAGAGGTGTCAGAAGAGAGCACTTGTGGTGAGGCAGAAAGGAAATTATACAGCAGCTAATAAGTACTTGAAGGATTTTTTTTTTTTTTTTTTAATAGAAGTCATTTCCAAATCTGTTTAACTTTCTGGTACCAGCTGATTTAAAAGAAAATGTTTTCCAGTGGAGTACCCCTTTAAGGAGAGGTTAGTAAGATAATCATTGGGTAAGGAATAACCAACGGTGGGCTTCCGGTGGGTGTCCGACCATTGTATCCCCAGGCAAGCAAGGTTTTCAATTATGTGTGCGCCATTAAGAGATGCACATACAGTTGAAATAAAGCAGACAGCGCCAGCGGTAGAGTAGAGGAATCAATAGTGTATAAAACAAGCTGCTGAGATCACTTTGTGCTGGCTATTTTTACTGTTTAAAGGGGTACTCCGGTGAAAAACTTTTTTTTTTAATCAACCGGTGCCAGAAAGTTAAACAGATTTGTAAATTACTTCTATTAAAAAATCTTAATCTTTCCTGTACTTATTAGCTGCTGAATACTACAGCGGAAATTCTTTTCTTTTTGAAACACAGAACTGTCTGCTGACATCACGAGCACAGTGCTCTCTGCTGACATCTCTGTCCATTTTATGAACTGTCCAGAACAGCATATGTTTGCTATGGGGATTTCCTTTTACCCTGGACAGTTCCTAAAATGGACAGAGAATGCAGCAGAGAGCACTGTGCTCATGATGTCAGCAGACAGCTCTGTGTTTCAAACGGAAAATAATTTCCACTGTAGTATTCAGCAGCTAATAAGTACAGGAAGGATTAAGATTTTTTAATAGAAGTAATTTACAAATCTGTTTAACTTTCTGGCACCAGTTGATTTAAAAAAAAAAAAAAAAAAAAAAAAGGGTTTCTCCGGAGTACCCCTTTAAGCACCTCTATCCAAACTGACAGTAGCATTTAGTGCTTCATTCACATTAGTGCTAGGAGCTCTGTTATGGAGAAAAAAATCCTGTCAAATCCTGCAAATCCTGACAAATAATTAAGATGAAAGTGGAAACCATCATCTGTAACAGAGCTCCTAAATAGAACTCCAGAAAAAGGATGTGAACAAAGCCTAAACAGTTACATGCCGCTTCATTGGTGGTTCAGGTGCACAGGGCTCTGTAGTGTGAAAGGGGGGGCATGATAGAAAGATGAAGAAGTGGCAATGACATAAGATTGCATGGCCAACCTCAGTTCATAATGCACAGATGGGTGTCCGCTTTGGATGACATGCCCTTTATGGGAGTCTAACTACTGGGATCCTCACCAATGCCAAAAACAAAGTGAAATATTGCACCCTGAAATAAGTGGAGCGCAAGTGCATATCCACAGCCAGTGCTCCATTCATTTTTTTTAATGATATTACGGGATAACTAAACATTGTCAAGCATTGTAGTCAAATAAACACTTAAATGGGCACTGTCATTAAAGGAGTTATCCAGGAAAAAACTTTTTTATATATATCAACTGGCTCCAGAAAGTAAAGCAGATTTGTAAATTACTTCTATTAAAACATCTTAATCATTTCAGTACTTATGAGCTGCTGAAGTTGAGCTGTTCTTTTTTTCTGTCCAAGTGCTCTCTGATGACACGTGTCTCGGGAACTGCCCAGTTTAGAAGCAAACTCATAGCAAACCTCTTCTACTCTGCTCTCTGCTGACATCTCTGCTTGTCTCGGGAACTGCACACTGTTGTCAGACAGAAAACAACAACTCAACTTCAGCAGTTGATAATTATTGAAAGGAGTAATATTTTTTTATAGAAGTAATTTACAAATCTGTTTAACTTTCTGGAGCCAGTTGATATATAAAAAAAAGTTTTTTCATGGAATACCCCTTTAAAATAATTTTTTGCATATGACAGAACAAGTAAAATAAATAAGATTTGTAATTTGCTCCCTGTAAAAAAAATGTTTTTTAACCCCTTCCCGCTATAGGACACATGCATACGTCCCAGCACCTGACACGTTTGCACACTGGGACATATGCATACATCCTGACGACCTCCTGCTCTGCTGCATGCAGCTTAGGAAATCGTCAGGGGCACCTGGCTGTCAATCATAGCCATGGTCTCGCGGCAGCTGCCGGGGAGCAATCCTGATCATGGCATCTATGGTGTTGACAGGGGTAGGGTGCTCCCCCTGTTCACCAACGGCAGCGCCACCATATGATCGCGGGTCGTCGTTGGTTGCTATGGCAGCAGGAGGTCAGATGATGACCTCCTGTCTGCCTGCTACGGAAGCCTGTGAGGTCCAGCCAGAGGCTGGATCGCACAGGCTATAGTGTGTGCAGCTCATCAGGTCATACTGTGCTGCAGTACAAATGTAAGTGTAAAAATAATAATAAAAGGTTCTTCAACAAAAGTATGAAGTGTAAAAAAAAAAAAAAAAATGCCCCTTTCCCAATAAAAGCCCTGTATTGTCATCAAAAAAGATCAAAAACTAAAATCACAGATACATAATAGGTATTGCCACGTCCATAATGACGTGTACTATAAAACTATAATGTAAATTATCCCGCACGGTGAACGCCCAAAAAAAAAAAGAACAAAGTTCGCCAATTTGGGTGCAAATAGCGGAATAATAAAAGATCAAAAGTTAGCAAGTATCGCAAAAATGATACCAATACAGTACAGGATAGTACAGCTTTTCCCACAAAAAATAAGCCCTCACTCAATGGCGTCGGATGAAAAATAAAAAAGTTACGGCTGTCGGAAAATGATAACACAAAAAAGGATAAAAGAAAAAAAAATTTGCACCATAAAAAAAATAATTTAAAAAAGTATGCATACGCCCTGCATCCTGAGTCCTTAAGGACGTACACGTACGCCTGTGGGAATTCCGGTCCCCGCCGCTAGCCGGTAGATCGCCGGTAAAAACTAACCGGCGATCTGCGGCGATTCCAGGTCATGGGGGTCACATGTGTCCCTATGACCCAGATAAGGATGATGAGCAGTGGTGTAATATACACCACAAATCATCATTCTTACTGTACTAGGAGGTGGCAGTGTTGCCACCACCCAGTAAGGCTGTGATAGGGTGGCCGCACCAATCACGGCAGTATGGGGAGGCTGGTGAAGGAGCATGTTGCTCCGTTCTGCCCACCACATTTCTGTGATCTGGTGTGCAGGATGGAGCCCTGTGCTGCCATCTCCCCTTTCAGTGTATAAAAAGTGCCCCCTTTCTGTGGCCACTTGGCACAAAAAGCAATCAGGTATAGTTTAGAGTAGGTAGGAACAGGTTAGAAGTAAAAAAAAAATATATATATATATATTTTTTTTAAAAGCATACCATACTGTAGGTGCCCTTTAGCTGTGTGACCCCGGCCCTACTGGGTTGCTGCGGTCTGCCGCCAGCGTTTTTTTGGCGCATATCTTTTTTTTTTTGTTTAATGTGTGGCCGGGCCTTCTTGGCTATAAAAGAGCGGTCTGCCACCGTTAGCTAAAGCCCATCCACCACTAATCAGTCTCGATGTACTGATCAGCGTTTTTTTTTTTTTTTTTTTTTTGTGGTGCAGGCGCTTTTTTGGTTATAGCGGCTTTTTTTGGGCACTTATAGGCCGTCCGTGCCACCAGTAGCAGGCGTGGGCTGTGTGGACGGACCGTACCTCTGTGTGCGGCCTGCCCCATCGCTGTCATTGATTTATCACTGATCAGTAGGTTTTTTGGGGGTTCAGGCTGGTGCATTTTTGGGGGGTTAAGCGTTTTTTTTCCGGGTATTTTGTGTGAGGGTGTGTGTGCATGCGCACACCACTGATTAGGTAAATACTTTTCTTTTTGGATCAGGGCTTTTTTTTTTTTTTGTGGTACAGGCGCTTTTTTGGTTATAGCAGCTTTTTTTTTTGGCTCTGACACTGAAAGCACCACAGAGGACGAGGAAAACCCCACCTTTCTTATTTCCTCGTCCTCCTCATCATCTAGTTCTGATGATATTTTTTCTGTTAGGGCGGGTTTAGTTAGGTTAGGGCGGGTTAGGGAGGTAGTCCCGCACAACAAACCACACACAGCACATATACAAATAAAGTTTTCTCCACACACAAACACACACCCCCATCCCCATTAGAGTAGGGAAATAGCCCACAGGGCGTTTTCAGTGAAGGAGGCATATGCCATACTTGCCTCTGACACTGAAAGCACCACAGAGGACGAGGAAAACTCCACCATTCTTATTTGCTCATCATCATCTAGTTCTGATGATTGGCTACCAAGGCGGCGGAGATGCCGCCATGTGGGGCCGCAAACCTCCTCTGCTCCTGACCCTGTGCCCCAAGCTAGTATGAGTCCCCCTGGTTCTCATACTAGTCAAGCCCCCTGCCAAGTTCATTGGTGCCCCGTACCAGTGAACTTGTCGGGACTGAGCCAGCGGACCACGAGCCCGTGATTCCTGAGTTTGTTGGTGACTTAGGAATCAAGATTGACATTGTCTGGTTCACTGAAGTAGACCATTTTAGTTATTATTTTAGTGACGACATTGTCAATCTGAGGGTTGAGCACACGAATCTGTGCGCCCAACATTTCGTTGCCGCAAACCTGGGCTCACTTTTGGCTAGGCCCGGTGGCTGGTTCCCAGTCGATGCAGCCGAAAAGAATCAAAAAGGCATTCCTTCATTTCCCCTCCAAATTCCTATCCCCTGGGTGGAGTCCCGGGCCCTTACCCATGAAAACCTGTTGCTGATCAGGTATAAAGACAAGAGGGATGTCCTTATGCTCACCACAATTCATGGGAACAGCAGCACCCATGTCCCTGTGTGAGGTACCATGGGACCGGTCCTCAAGCCCGTTTGTGTTCTGGACTACAATCGGTATATGGGGGAAGTTGATCTTTCTGATCAAGTCCTCAAGCCATATAATTCCATGGGAAAACACGGGTATGATACAAATAAATTGAGGTCTACATGGTACAGGTCGCCATGTATAACTCTTTAGGGGCCTCGTGCTGCATATGGGCCTAGTCAAAAAACCCATTGTCAGGCAATCTTGGAGTTGAGACATCCTTTGTCAGATCCCGCTCTACAAAATGGCCATGGCGCCTCCCTGGTTCGAGGCCATTCGGAAATGTTTGCATTATGCTGATAATGCGGTATGTCCCCCCCTGATCTGATCCCGCGTATGACCGCCTGTATAAAATCAGGCCAGTCATCAATCACTTCAGGCCAAATTTCGGAGGCCTATGTCCCTGGAAGGGAGGTCGCTATTGATGAGTCTCTCATCAGCTTCCGGCAATACATCCCATCCAAGCGAGCGCGGTATGGCATGAAGATGTATAAACTTTGCAAAAGTACCTCAGGGTACACATGTAAGTTTATGGTGTATGAGGGACGAGATTCCCGTATTGAACCCCCAGAATGTCCCCCCACTATGAGTGTTAGCGGGAAATCGTTTGGGGCCTTTTGCACCCATTGTTAGATAAAGGTTACCACCTTTACGTGGATAATTTTTATACTAGTATCCCTCTCTTCACATCTCCCGCCGCCAGATCCACACTCGCTTGTGGGACAGTCCGAAGAATCAAAGAGGCCTTCCTTTCTATCCCCTCCAATTTCCCATCCCCCCCAGAGGAGTTGAGTCCCGGGCCCTTACCCATGAAAACCTGTTGCTGATCAGGTAGAAAGACAAGAGGGATGTCCTTATGCTCACCACAATTCATGGGAACAGCAGCACCCATGTCCCTGTGTGAGGTACCATGGGACCGGTCCTCAAGCCCGTTTGTGTTCTGGACTACAATCGGTATATGGGGGAAGTTGATCTTTCTGATCAAGTCCTCAAGCCATATAATTCCATGGGAAAACACGGGTATGATACAAATAAATTGAGGTCTACATGGTACAGGTCGCCATGTATAACTCTTTAGGGGCCTCGTGCTGCATATGGGCCTAGTCAAAAAACCCATTGTCAGGCAATCTTGGAGTTGAGACATCCTTTGTCAGATCCCGCTCTACAAAATGGCCATGGCGCCTCCCTGGTTCGAGGCCATTCGGAAATGTTTGCATTATGCTGATAATGCGGTATGTCCCCCCCTGATCTGATCCCGCGTATGACCGCCTGTATAAAATCAGGCCAGTCATCAATCACTTCAGGCCAAATTTCGGAGGCCTATGTCCCTGGAAGGGAGGTCGCTATTGATGAGTCTCTCATCAGCTTCCGGCAATACATCCCATCCAAGCGAGCGCGGTATGGCATGAAGATGTATAAACTTTGCAAAAGTACCTCAGGGTACACATGTAAGTTTATGGTGTATGAGGGACGAGATTCCCGTATTGAACCCCCAGAATGTCCCCCCACTATGAGTGTTAGCGGGAAATCGTTTGGGGCCTTTTGCACCCATTGTTAGATAAAGGTTACCACCTTTACGTGGATAATTTTTATACTAGTATCCCTCTCTTCACATCTCCCGCCGCCAGATCCACACTCGCTTGTGGGACAGTCCGAAGAATCAAAGAGGCCTTCCTTTCTATCCCCTCCAATTTCCCATCCCCCCCAGAGGAGTTGAGTCCCGGGCCCTTACCCATGAAAACCTGTTGCTGATCAGGTATAAGGACAAGAGGGATGTCCTTATGTTCACCACAGTTCATGGAAGCAGCAGCACCCCTGTCCCTGTGCGAGGTACCATGGGACCAGTCCTCAAGCCCGATTGTATTATGGACTACAATCGGCATATGGAGGGGAGTTGATCTTTCTGATCAAGTCCTCAAGCCATATAATGCCATACGGAAAACACAGGTATGATGCAAAAAAGTTGATGTCTACATGGTACAGGTTGCCATGTATAACTCTTTTGTACTGTCCCAGTAAGCTGGCAACACCGGGACATACCTGCAGTTCCAAGAGGAAGTTCTAAAGGCCTTCGTCTTTGGTGACCCCCAAAGAGTGAATCAGAGCACCTCTGGTACTGTGTGCCCCGGCCAACACTTTCCTGGTGGGGTCCCCCACACTGGAAAGAAGGGACTATCCCAGAAAAAATGCAGAGTGTGTTGCAAGAGGGGGATTTGGAAGGACACCACCACTCAATGCGACACTTGCCCTGATCATCCGGGCCTCTGCATATTTAGGATTGCTTCAGGGAATATCACACTTCCATGGAGTTCAAAATTTTTAATAATTCATCTAATTTTATTTCCCCAGAATTTGACTCCAATGTACCAGTCTTTAAAATTTAAAACCAACCCCCTCTCCCCCCCAAAAAAACTCTTTCCCAATACCCCCAATATCTTTTTTTTTTTCCCCAAAAAAATGGGACATGGATCACAGAGTGAACAGCATTGGGGCTTTGCAGTTGCCTCAAATGTGCAGCGCTCTCTCCCCACCTAAGCGGGGTGCGCATTTGAGGTAACAGAATAGGGACGGCCACACACATCACATTCCCAGAATGATGCAAAGGGAATAGGGGCGGGAATCATTTTTACTTCTGGCTATACTCTGAGTCATCATTCTGGGAAAATAATTGGCATATCAGTACACTTCATCCATTCCTGGAAAATAAATTTAGTGAACACCCGTCTGTTCCAAATCTCCACTCTACCCCAATACACCTTCCCTAGGAGGTGTACTGTTTGTAATAGGCTCAAATGTGGGTGTTCCTTTCTTGTATTTTCCTCTGAATGTATGTAACTATTAGGTCCGTAAGAAACATCAGCCTCAAATGCGAAGAGTTCTCGCTCATGAGCTCTGTCGTATTTCCAGGCGACAGTTCGGAGTCACATGTTAGTTGTTCCCAGACAGATGAAGCAGACGATAGGTTGAAAATTGCAATTTTCAAAAGCTACAATTCATCAATTCCTGGAAAATAAATGTAGGAAACACCATGCATTCAAAATGTCCTCTTTACCCCTATACCCATTCTTCAGGGTGGGTACTTTCTGTAATGGTGTCACATGTGGGTGTTTCATTTTTGTATTTTCCTCTGAATGTATGTAACCGTCAGCTACTGATATGCCATAGGCCACAAATGCAGGCAGACCTCTATGACTTCTGAGTCTTGTTGTCCGCCACCCTGCATGTTACCCCATATGTGGATATATTTCCATTCTCAGGGGAAAAAGCTCTCCAAAATTTGTAACCCACTTTCTCCCATTTTCCCATTTTTTTTTTTTACATTTATGGCCCCCTTTTTAAAAAACCTGTGAGGTGTAAATACTCACTGTACCCCTTGTTACCTTCCTTGAGGGTGTAGTTTCGAAATTGTGGTCACTTGCCAGGGTTTTTTTTTAGATTTTATGTCAGAACCTCAACCATTGCAGTGCAAAGAACCACTTTAGGCCTCAAATCTCATCGGTGCTGTCTCACTCCTAAGCCCTGTTTTGCACCCACATAGTGCTTTACCGCCTTATATGAGGTATTTCCTTATTTTGGAGAAATTGGGCTACAAATTTTGTGGAGATTTTTTTCTCTTACTATTTGTGAAACAAATTTTTTTTTGGGTTAATGCCAACAATTCAGTGTTATAAATCAATTATTTCACTTTTACGGCCCACTGTTCAAAAAATATGTGAGGTGTAAGTACTCACTATAACCCTTGTTACTTTCCTTGAGTGGTGTAGTTTCTAAAATTGTGTCACATATGTGGGGTTTCTGCTGTTCTTGCACAATGGGGGCTTTGTAAATGCACATAGCCCCGACTTCAATTCCAATGGCGCACATTGTTTTCTGAGCATTGCAGTGCGCCCGCAGAGCACTTTACATCCACATATGGGGTATTTTCTTTCACAGGCAAAATAGCATTTCAAATTTTGGGGGCCTTTTGCCCTATTACCCCATGTGAAAATGAAACATTTGAGGTAACACTATCAATATGGTGCAAAAAATCTAATTTTTCACTTTTACGGCCCACTGGTCAAAAAACCTGTGAGGTGTAAGTACTCACTGTAACCCTCATTACGTTCCTGGAGGGGTGTAGTTTTCAAAATAATGTCACATGTGGGGGGTTTCTACTGTTCTGGCTCCATGGGAGGTTTGTAAATGCACATGGCTCCTGACTTCAATTTCAGCAAAATTCCAATGGCGCTCCTTCTGTTCTGAAACCTGTAGTGCGCCAGCAGAGCACTTAATGTCCACATATGGAGAGTTTTCTTAATCCGGAGAGATAGGGCTTCAAATTATGGGGTCCATTTTCTCCTATTACCGCTTGTGAAAAATAAAAATTTGGGGTAACATTTTAGTGTTAAAAATAAAACGTTTCATTTTCATGTCCAACTTCAACGCAAATTTGTCAAACACCTGTGAGGTGTTAAGGTTCACTATACCCCTTGTTTTACATTCTTTGAGGAGTGTAATTTCCCAAATAGTGTGCCATGTGGGGAGTTTTTTGCTGTTCTGGCACCCTGGGGACTTGCTAAATGCAACATGCCCTCCAAAAACCATTTCAGCAAAATTCTCTTTCAAACAGCCAAATTTTGCATCTTCTCTTCTGAGCATTGTAGTGTGCCAGCAGAGTACTGAACATACACATATGGGGAGTTTTTTTATTCGGGAGAAATTTGGCTTTTAATTTTGGGGTCCATTTTCTCCTATTACACCGCGTGAAAAAGAAAAATTTGGGGTAGCACCATCATTTTAGTGTTAAAAATCAAATTTCCCATTTTCACGTCCAACTTCAACTCAAAGTCATCAAACACCTGTGAGGTGTTAAGGCTCACTATACCCCTTGTTACATTCCTTGAGGGGTGTACTTTCAAAAATAGTATTCCATGTGTTTTTTTTTTTTTTTTTTTTGCTGTTCTGGCACCTAAATGCAACATGCCCCCAAAAAACCATTTCAGCAAAATTCTCTTTCAAAAAGCCAAATTTTGCTCCTTGATTTCTCAGCATTGTAGTGCGCCAGCAGAGCACTTAGCGTCCACATATGGGGCGTTTTCTTAATTGGGAGAAATTGGGCTTAAAATTTTGGGGTCCATGTTCTCCTATTACCCCTTGCGAAAAAGTAACATTTGTGGTAACACCATCATTTTAGTGTTAAAAATCTAATTTTCCACTTTCACGTCCAACTTCAACTTTGAAGGATGTAGTTTCCAAAATAGCATGCCATGTGTTTTTTTTTTTTTTTGTTGCTGTTCTGGCACCATGGGGGCTTCTTAAATGCAACATGGCTCCCAAGAACCATGAAAGCAAAAAATTTTTAAAAAATCCCACAGTTGCTCTTTCCCTCTTGAGCCATGTTGTGAGCCTGCAGAGCACTTTATGTCAACATATGAGGTATTTCCATACTCTAGAGAAATAGGGCTACAATTTTTTTTTCGGGGGGGGGGGGGCTTTTTCTCCTTATACCACTTTCAATAATGAAAAAAAAAACGGGGCTACAAAAACATGTTAGTGTTAAAATGCAGATTTTGATTTTTCCCCTCCACTTTGCTGTTATTCTTGTGAAACACCTGAAGAGTTAACAAACTTTCAGAATGTCATTTTGAATACTTTGAGGGCTGTAGTTTCTATAACTGGGTCATTTATGGGGTATTTCTCACAGAAATCCAAATCCACTTCAAACTTAACTGGTACCTCAAAAATTCTGATTTTGAAATTTTCGGGAAAATATGGAAAATTACTGCTATATTTTGAAGCCCTCTAATGTCTTCAAAAAGTAAAAACATGTCAACTTTATGATGCCAACATAAAGTAGACCTATTTCCTTTGTGAATCAATATATAATTTATTTGGAATATCCATTTTCCTTACAAGCAGAGAGTTTCAAAGTTAGAAAAATGCTAAATTTTCAAAATTTTCATGACATTTTGGGATTTTTTACCAAGAAAGGATGCAAGTAATGACAAAAATTTACCACTATGTTAAAGTTGAATATGTCACGAAAAAACAATCTCAGAATCAGAATGAAAGGTAAAAGCATCCCAGAGTTATTAATATATAAAGTGACAGTGTCAGATTTGCAAAAAAGGAGCTGCGTCCTTAAGGGGTTAAAGGGGTACTCCGCCCCTAGACATCTTATCTCCTATCCAAAGGATAGTGGATAAGATGTCTGATCGCAGGGGTCCAGCCGCTGGGGACCCCTGGGATCTCGGCTGCGGCACCCTGCTGTCAGGACTACACAGACTGTGATGTCACGAGGGGGTGGAGCCATGACACCACGATAGTCCAGCCCCTGTATCGCCCGTCATTACGCACAGAGCTTGTTTGCTCTGTGCAGTCATGACAGCGGGGGCATGTTGCATTTAGCAAGTCCCCAGGGTGTGATAACAGCAAAAAACTCCCCACATGGCACACTATTTGGGAAACTACACTCCTCAAGGAACGTTACAAGGGGTACAGTGAGCCTTAACACCTCACGGTTGGCGGCTGTCATGCCCCCTCCCATAGACTTGAATTCAGGGGGCTGACCGTGATGTCACAAGAGGGCGGAGCCGTGATGTCACTATAGTCCTGCCCCGGAATCCCCTGTCATTACGCACAGAGCGAGTTTGCTCTAGGGATGGAGTACCCCTTTAAGGGGTTAATGTCACTTTCATGGCCTTATAAATCTGGCCACTAGGGGTCTCCCTTCTGATCCAGACCACATTTTGTCTGCTCAAAAGCACAAACATTGGTCTCCTACTAGACTGGCAGTAGACCAAACTCAGAAATGCGTGAATAGCACTCGCTCTCTGCCTGTGTATAAAACAGGGAGATTGAGTGCTATTCAGGAAACCAAAGTCTTTGCTTTTGAGCAGACGGAATGTGGACTGGACCAGAATGGAGCCCCCTAGTGGCCTGATTTATAAGGTCATAAAACTGACATAAAAAGACATTTTTTACAGGAAGTAAATTACAAATCTTTTTTATTTTACCTGTTGCATCTTATGCAAAAAAAAAATATTTTAATGACGGTGCCCACTTAAACAAGCTAAAATCTCCAAGAAGAAAAGGATTTAGTGATACCAAAGAATGAACATTTAGGTGAAAACAATATTGCCTTTGTATCCTGACAGGATTCTAACGAGGGGCCACATACTTAAGTTACTTCAGTAGGTCCCGAGATATCAGCTTCCCAAGTTCCGTTTTTGTATTCAGGTAGCTGCGCTGTGGAGGCGGGCTCCCCCGGATGTCCGCTTCTGTCTCCCTCTGTTACCTCCTAATACCCTAGTGCCCTCCCCCCCACACTATTTAAGTATTCATGGTCTTCAACTCCACGTCCTAGTGACATGGAGTCACCAGTTACAGGAGCGCAATGCTCTCTCTGCAGAGCGCATGCGCTGGAAGATTTTCCCCTGCTCTCCAGTTATGATTAAATCTTCCATCGCATACGCTCTGCAGAGAGAGTGCTGCGCTCACATGACTGGTGACTCCACGTAACTAGGACGTGGAGTTGAAGACTATTCACATAAATAACAGGGGCGGTATTAGGAGTTAACAGAGGGAGACAGAAGCTATGAGCAGACACACAGGGATTTGCGAGTCTGTAGAGAGTCTGTAGAAAATTGCGTTTGCATGCAAAGTTTACTCTCAGACATCTCGGACACTCTCAGTCTAGGACATGGGGGAGCAACTGCAAAATCTGTGAGTAAACTACGCATGCAGCGCAGTTTGCTACAGACATGTAGATCCCTGTGAGTCTGCTGGTAGCAGCGGATTGATCCTAAGAGCAGACATCCAGGGCAGACAGGTGCAGCAAGGAGCGTGCTCGGGTGACAGTCATTGGCGCATCCACAGCATGAAATACTCCGCAGATGCTCTATGTGTGACCCTACCCTAAAGGTTAGAAGTCCTACTTTTTATTATACATGACAAGGATATTGATGCAGTCAATACTGTATCTACTTTATGTCCTTCTATTCTCAAATAACTGTTGACAACTGTACTAAATGTGTGCAGGGGGATCCTGTACAAAATGTATTGCTTCGTTTGCATGAGACCTAAGAGCAGCATAACAAAATCCAATCCCCTTGTGGAGGGTTGCCCCTCCGGGGAAAAATACCCTTAAACTAAAGACCCACCTAAAATATAACTTTTATTAAGAGCGGCATAAGTCATTGTATGGTATACAGTGTTGTTCGTCAAGGCTTTACAATTGAAAAATACTTCAAGTTATTTCCTTGGCATATGTACTGAACATATAGATGCTCTGGGTCTATATGATATCAGTATACATTGTAACATAATAATGTTTAATGGTCTGATACATTTACAGATTACATTGTAATTCATAAATTCAAATTAAATTATATAACACATTAGTTCCCCACAAAAAGGTTTGTTTTTATAGTTTTATGTTTATTACTACTTTTTTTAAATAAGCATTTTGATGTTTTGTTTTTGATTTTTTTTTTCTGACTTGCTTATTATGGTACATCTCTTCTTTACAACAAATATTCCCAGATCCATTTTTCACCGATATTTCTATGTCCTCTAAGGCTTATTGCATTTGTGTGTGAATTATTGCAGTGAAAGCAACTTAATTCTGCCATGCAAGTTGTAAATTGTGTCTCCTAGTTGATCTTTTATATCAACTCGACAATTCATTTTGTTTATATAAACGTCTGAAACACATTCACATAAATATGGAACAGGCAATAAACTGAAAGCGGAGAAATAAGATAATATGGGAAGTTGGCATTGCCAGGGAACAGTCAGTTGAAATAAATAAAATGGCTGCACTGCTGTACTTTTAGGGTTTGGACCATTTTTGGACAATGAAAAATGATGGAAATGGATATGACGTATGTATTTCTATGTCACCCTAAAAATTAGTAATCTTACATTATTTTCTAGTTGATGAAATATAAATAAGGGCTTTTAGTGTCAAACAGAATAGTTTTATTGACAGGAATATAAAACTCACATACAGCTTGTCGAGCGTCCCAAATCAGGGCGCAGCAAGTTAGAAGTCTAGTACATTATATGGGTACAGAAAACCATAAAACCAGGGTGCGGAACAGGAAGTGGGCAGATGCAGTACAATATAAGGGACATGGGACAGGGGAGGGAGTAGGGTACAGGGTCAAGTAGAAAACAAAAGGGGGTGTACAGATGGGCATATAGTAAGGTAGTAAATGGACAGGGGAAGATTACAGACAAACAATTAATATCAGGGCATACAGTCAAAGGCATAAATAAAAGGAGACATTGGAGGGAGGTATAATAAGAGTCGACCCAAGGCTGCCACACTCGATAGAACAAATCAACAGTATCTTCCATAACTGCTGACTTTTTTTCAGAGAGCATGATGGCATTAAACCGGTCAACGACTATCGTGAAGAAGAGGGGATCACCATCTGGAGCAATATGAATTCTAGTCACCAGCAATATAAATTGGGCTAATTTAAAGGTGGCATATCTTATTCGGGGGAGGCCTGTCGCCCAGGAGACAAAGAGGCCAGCGTATATTTAATATCGGAGAGATAAGGTCCACTACTTTCCCCCAGAGGGCAATGACCACTGGGCATTGCCACCAAATATGACCCATGGATCCAGTAACAGAGCAACCCCTAAAACACTCTGGGGAGACCGTAGAGTATATAGAATGTTAATGTGCAGGAACATAATAGGTGAGATGGAGAACTTTAACGGCTGTCTCCACTAAAGACACCTGACAACTCCCCTTAGTTAAGTGCTGACAGCAGGAATGCCACCTAGGTAAGCAAAGGGTGAAATGTAGTTCTGATTCCCACTGAGTCATAAAGGGGAGTTTCGTTTCAGGGGGGGAGATGGTTAGAGGAAGAGTATATCTGGGAAAGGGCCCCTGGGAATAAGGGGGTATATAAAGCTATAGCTTCATAATAGGTAGTGGATATTCCAGAGGCAGACCCCATTATTGAATTCAAGAAAGAAAAAACCTGAGAAATTCTAAAAGACTCAGACAGCGGAGGGGATAATCTGTTTCGAAATGTAGAAACACATATGAGACATCGCCCAACTAAAAAGTCCTGTAAACAAGCCAATTTCTGGGAATGCCCTCATGTAAAGCTCACGGAATCCAGACCAGGGGGGAAAGAGGGGTTGAAAAAGAGAGTGAGAGCTGGAGAGATAGAAGACTGTAAGGAAAGCTTGAAGTGGACAGACCACCAGAGGAGGAGGGAGGGGTTTTGAGCCACATCAGGAAGCAGAGAGTATGGGGCGCCACCAGATCATTTTCAAGAGAAACCCATCTAGTGTATCCTGACCTAGCAAAGTAGGAGCTGCACTAGTCTAGCTGCCTAATAGTATTTGACTAAATTAGGAACAGAAAGACCTCCCAGTGACTTGTGCTAATACATAATTTTCTCTAAGATATAAGGCCGTAGGCCTTTCCATATAAATTGGAAAATATCAGCCTGAAGAGCGTAGATCTGAGACCCGGACAGGAATAAGAAGAGTCCGAAAGAAGTAAAGAAGGTGAGGGAGGAGAGCCATCTTTATGGAGTGAATACAACCCATCCAGGGAATGTGAGGAAGATCCCATTTAGCGAGGTCCTCCCAGAGTGCCTTGAAAAGAGGAGCATAGTTCAGTTTATAGAGGGAGGAGATAGAAGATGGGAGGGCAACACCTAGATAGGGAATGGAGGAAGAGGAAGAAGGTAAGTCAAAGTTGAGAGAGATAAGCTTTTGGGTAGGAAGAGGAGTCTGACAATAAAGGACATCTGACTTAGATCGATTGACCTTCAGACCAGTAACCATTGAGAAACGGTCCAGAAGAGAGAAGAGTTTGGAAAGGGAAACAAGAGGAGAAGTGAGGGTAAGTAGCAGGTCATCAGCAAAGATTAGTGAGGTAAGCAGAGCTAGCAATCTGAACTCCCATGATGTCCTGATGATCAGGTATAAGCATCACCAGGGGCTCAATCGCCAGAGCAAATAGCGTGGGAGGGGGGGCATCCCTGGCGGGTACCACATTCAATAGAAATAGGGGCTGGATTTGGTGAAGGTAGTTTGAGAAATGCCCTAGGTTCGAAGTAAAGAGCCCTTAAAGTGTCAACAAATGGTCCCTAAAAGCCCATTCTATGGAGGACCCCTAAAAAAGGTATGTCTAGCAAACAGAGTCAAAGGCTTTTTCAATATCAAGCCCTAAAAGAGTCAGGTGGGTGGAAGTAACCTCAGCCCAATGCACCACATTGATGACTTTCCGAATGTTATCAGGGGCTTGTCGGCCTGGAAAAAAGCCGACTTGGTCATTATGGACCAGCCCCGGCAGAAGGGAGTTCAGACGTCTAGCTAGAAGTAAAAAGCTTAGTGTCGAGATTAATAAGAGAGATAGGATGGTAATTGGAGGAAAGGAGAGGGTACTTCTTAGGTTAAGGGATCACTACTATAGAAGCTTGAAGAAACTCAGATGGCATGGGAGCACCAGAAAGAAGTTTGTTACAGAAGGAAGAAATGTGAGGGATGAGGATATGGGGATTTTTTTTATAGTATAGAGCAGAAATCCCCCCAATTTCAGGGCAGAGATTACTGTCGCTATTTCTTCCAGAGACACTGGAGAGTTTAGGTAGTCACGTTGAGCAGAGGACAAAGAAGGTAGGGATGTTGATGCCAGGAAAGAGTCTACCGCTTCAGGAGCTGGTGGCGCCCGTTCACTGTAGAGGGAAGTGTAGAAGGAACAACGACTCATTCAGTCTCCAAGAATAAAGGGTGGCATCGCGGGGTTGAAAATGAAAAACAGCAAATACCATATCATGGTCTGACCTAACACAGAGAATATGGCAGGCATGTTGCAGCGTCGGGAGAGAAGTAGTATTCACTAGTACCCAATCAATTCGGGTGTAAAGCTCATGGGCCGGAGAGTAGTAAGTGTAACCCTGTTGGGATAAGTTGTGTTCACACCAAGTATCCACAAGATCAGTCTCACGAAAAGAATTCTGAAGTAGCCATTGCTGGGCCACCGACCTCCGAAAGGCCGTGGTATAGGATCTATCTAGGATCCCGTTAAACACCATATTGAAGTTACCGCACCACGTCAAAAGAACATACTGTAGAGGCTGTAGCTTTTGGCACATAGAAACAAAAAATTGAAAGGGGTCTTCAGTGGGAGCATAGGTGTTAACTGTACACATCGGGGTATCAGGATAAAGGCCCTCAAGTATTAGATATCGTCCCTCATGATCTGACAGGGACAAGGTGACTGAGAAAGGAAAAGAATTATGGAGAAGAGTTACTACCCCCTCTTGATTTGGATATAAAGGAAGATGTAAAATTTCTCATATGGTTGGGATGAAAATTAGCTGGAAAAGATGAAGGGATAAAATGTGATTCCGTGAGACACAAAACATCAGGGTTATAGGACACATAATCCAGGAAGGTCTTTTTACACTTAATTGGGAAGTTAAATCCCCTGATATTATGAGAGAAAACCCTACACATAATATAATATAGATGCTAAGACCCAAAACAAAGACAAAATGACAAAAGACACTCACAAGCACGAACAAAGCGAAGGACCCATGAGGGATAGGGGATAACAAAGACAGAGCTGCCCAGACAAAAGGAGAAACAAAACCGGAGAGAAACAAACAACAAAAATCAAACTGCAAAACAAAGAATGACAGGACAGGGTCACAACACTGAACCAGTTTGCGACCAGCGGTCCCATATGTCTAAGACGCAGAGGCAACAAGGTAGTCCGGACCGCATGGCCTCCGGAAAAGCTTGGGGGAGCAGCAGGGGGTATAGGGAGGAGGAGAGGGGCTATGGGTCACAGGAAGGGAGAGGTACAGGGAGGGCGGAAAGGTGGGGATAGGTAGGGAAGAGGGAGATAAAGGAACAGCAGGAGGGGAGGGAAAAAACGGAGTGGGTAATATTCTACTAGTCCAGCAAGAAAAAAACGGAGTGGGTAACATTCTACTAGTCCAGCAAGAGCTCTTAGAAATGGGTAAAGGATAGTCATGGAAAACGTGGGATAGACCCACTACAACATGTCGATCAAACCAAGGTGTACATCATCTTCTGTAGTCGAGGAATCATCCATCAGGATAGGACAGGAGAGATCTTTGCCTCTTCTGGCTAGATCCTGTGTGGTGCCAGACTTGTCTAGTCTTTTGTGAATGAGGTGGTTGGGGAGGAACTTCCTCGCAGGAAATCTGTTCTCGATGGAGAGCATCTTGGGCCTAGGACGAGCTAGAGCTCTATGGATCCCGTGTATACAAAATTGCACCACATCAACCTGCGGGAGCAGGGCGGTGAAGAGGCCGGTCACCGTGGGGGTTAAGTTGGTCATAGATTCAGGAAGACCTCTGATGCGCAGATTAGCCCTGCGAGATCTGTTCTCGAGGTCCTCTATTTTAAGTTCAAGGGCTTCCAGCTTGTCGGCATGGTCATTAAGTATTAGCTAATCGTGCTCCATATCATCTACGAGCTCGTCATGTTTAGTAAAGTCCGCCACCGCATTGGTAAGTTCTTTCCTGAACAGCTTCTGGATATGGGTGAATAGAGCTGGTGGGTCAATGGGGTGTACAGAAAGAGACTGGGCTGACGGCAGGTCAGCTATGTCGTCGTCCTCCTCCGCTGGGCTGGGAGCCCGGGCCAAGGCAGGAGCCATGTTGGATTGCTAGCCCGCCCGAAACATCTCCAGAATAGCCTGGTATAGCTGCAAGAATCCCCTCCAGACTTATTATTTTCCTTGCCGGACATGTTAGCAAGAGGTAGGGAAAAAATCTGCTGCTTAGGAGCTCATGAAGGCACTGTGAGAGGCTAAATGCAGACGGCCAGTACAGAGCTTACATGAAGTGTGTTTTCTTCAGAGAGTCCCGCGCATGCACCCTCCAAATAAGAGTTTTTAAGGTTGTGTTCACACGTTCATATTTGTAATTGTAATCAATGAATACAAAGCTAAGAATGGATCTGAAAACAGGCAGAGTCTCAGTCTGTTCATTGTTATGTGTTCTCCGCCTATAAGCTGCTCCTGGCTTTGGATTCAATAATCACTATTTAAAACCTGAATGTGTGAACATGCCCTTAGCTGAGTAGAAAACTACATGATATAAGCATCAATCAACTATGTACAAACCAAAAAACAATCATTAAAAAGATAATTTTGATGGTCCTTATTTTAATAAAATGTCACTTCACTTCCATTATCCACAAGATGGGCTGTTGGAAAAAAAAAATTTCTGCTTGCACAATTGATGCCATGCATGACCTAGTAGATGATGGGGCATATAAATTACCTTATTCTATGAATCTTCTATACCTAGTTAATGGATATGTTCTAAAGGTGGCCGTACATCTTATATAACAATTGGCTTAATGCTCATTTGAAAGCTATTCCTCCTAATCCCCCCCCCCCATACTGATGCAAACTTCTTTCCCCAGATATCTGCTCATTAGTCTAATGTGTATGGCCCCCTTTAATCTCAGGCTTAGGGCATGTTCACATGACGGAACGTCTGTGCAAAATTTTGGCAAAATATTTTGCACGGACATTCCGCTGAAGCAGAGTCCTATTGATTTAAATGGGATTCTGCTGCACTGTTCACAAGGTGGAATTTTCATGTCCGTACTCCGGTGGAAAAAAAATATTTCTAATCAACTGGTGCCAGAGAGTTAAACAGATTTGTAAATTACTTCTATTTAAAAATCTTAATTTTTTTCAAGTAGGGATCAGCTGCTGTATGTTCCAGAGGAAGTTGTATAGTTCTTTTCAGTCTGGCCACAGTGCTCTCTGCTGACACCTTTGTCCATGTCAGGAACTGTCCAGAGCAGGAGAAGTTATCTATGGTAATTTGCTCCTTCTCTGTGAAGTTCTTCACACAGACAGAGGTGTCAGCAGAGAGCACTGTGGTCAGACAGAAAAGAACTATACAACTTCCTCTGTAGCATACAGCAGCTGATAAGAACTGGAAGGATTAAGATTTTTAAATAGAAGTAATTAACAAATCTGTTTAACTTTCTGGAACCAGTTGATTAAAAAAAATGTTCCAAAAAAAAAAAAAATCCACCGAAGTACCCCTTTAAGCCAATTCCTCCTCACATTTATTAAAATTGTTTGGGGTCCACATTGCATCCACTTTTTGCAGACTAGAAAGTGAATCATGGTGTCTGCTATTGCATTCTTACCTTACTTACAAGGTTATCTTATTTGTTAAAATGAACTAGGTTGCTGCAGAAATTCCTCACATTCTATCCTTAGCCTCTGCTCTCAGCTGCTCCAGCTTCTATTCCCTTGTCTTTCTAGCTTCTGTAAGAATGTGTTATAAGTGTTTTTTTTCTCATAGAATTAGCTGTTTGTATTGTGATGTTTACATATTGTTTTTGTCTTTTTATAATGTACATTATTTAATGCTGGCTACACTTTTAGACTAAATTTACCATAGGAAACTGCTATACTTAACAAATACTGTATGCATTAAAACCGCAAGAAGGTGTTCTGGTGTATATCTCAGCGTACCCGTGTCATGTCATGTTTTGTTTGTACCCCATAATTGTAAGCGCTGCGGAATCTGTAGGCGCTATAGAAATAAATAAAATAAAATAATAAAATAAAATGTCAATAAAGATGAATAGATGTAGTTTAATTGTGATTAGGTTCAGTAAAATTTCAACAATACCAAATTTGTATCATTTTAATTTTGTTTTGCCATGTTCTGACCCCTATAATTTTTTTTCCCCCTACAGAGCTGTATGAGGGCAAATGTTGCTGTGTGCTGTAGCTGTTACCAGTACCACTGACTTTTTGATCATTTGGTTCTCAATTTTGTCTGACATGTGATGTGACCAAAATGTGACCTAAATGTGATCATTTAACCATTTAAGGCTAACTTTCTACTTTTTTTGTCCTGCGTTTTTTGGTTTGAAAAAACATCTGAAAAAACGCCAGTGCAATTTCCTGTGTCTGGCGTTTTTCCATTTGTGTAGAAATTGCATTTTTGGCCCCTTTGGCATTTTTTTTTTTTTTTTTGGTACCCAAAATTAGTTGGGTACCAAAAAAAAAAAAAAAAGGATGCAGTAGTAATGGGAAAAATTTTATTTAAGGAAATTTATATTTCTATTTCTCTTTATATTTCTCTTTTTTGACATTTTTTGAGGTATTACTACTACTCCCAGCCTGAAACACACTGTTCCATGATGGGAGTGGTAGTACCTGTACTAATAGACATATCGCCCAATGCGATCCTCCATAATATAGCAGAGATGCGGAGCGGCTCTATACAGCGCTCACATCTCTGCTCTGTACTCCGGCCAGTGATATAAATAGAACATCACTCATTCATATTTTCCGCCCCGGTTATTGGCCAGATAGTGGCAGCCAATCACAGCTTTCAGAGGGAAATATGAATGAGTGATGTTCTATTCACATCACTGGCTGGAGTACAGAGAAGAGATGCGAGCGATGTATATAGCCGTTCCACAGCTCTGCAATAGAAAGGACGATCACAGCGGATGTCAGGAGTGACACGCGCTGTGAGCTTTCCTTAACTGCAGGTACTACTACTCCCATCATGGAGCACACTCTGCTCCATGTTGGGAGCAGTAGTACCTGCAGTTAAGGAAAGATCACAGCGGATGTCACTCCGGACACCCGCTGTGATCCTCCTGTATAATGTATAGATGCGGGCGGCCACTCTTCTATGGTTCCCTGCACTGCCGTATATATACATCTATTAAAATTTCCCATAGAGGGTTGCGATTGGCTGGAACCATCTGGCCAATCACAGCTCTCTGCTGGAAATATGAATATGTGTATATATACGTCAGTGCAGGGGACCATAGAAGAGCGTCCAGCCGCATCTATACATTATACAGAAGGATCGCAACGGAACCTGGGGCGATCTGTCAATTAGTACAGGTACTACTACTCACATCATGGAACAGTGTGTGTTCCATGCTGGGAGTAGTAGTACCACCTAAAAAATAAAGAATAAAAGTGAAAAACACACACATTACATTTTTATTATTGTCGGCTATAAATTGATCCCTTTTTAAAAATGTATTACAATGTGCACATACCCCTACACATTTACCCTCCCCCCCCGCCCCCCCCCCCCCCTCTCGACACCAATAAAAATGAAAAACGTCTGGTACGGCACGGTTTCTAAAACAGCCATTGACTGCCCAGACGTGCTTTGAGTTTTGCAACAGCTGGGGGCACCCTGTTTGGGAAACACTTCCGTAGGGTAATTTTTGGTATCAGAGGCAGGTGTAATTCTTGCATCCGGGTCTGTCCCTTTGCAAATCCCTAACTTAGGCCTCAAATGCGCATGGTGCTCTCTCACTTCAGAGCCCTGTCGTATTTCAAGGCAAAAGTTTAGGGCTACATATGGGGTACTTCCGTACTCGGGAGAAATTGCCTAACAAATTTTGGGGGCTTTTTCTCCTTTTACCCCTTATGAAAAGGTAAAGTTGGGGTCTACTCCAGCCTCTTATTGTAAAAAAAATTAAAAAAATTTACACTAACATGCGGGTGTTGCCCCATACTTTTCATTTTCACAAGTAGTAAAAGGAAAAAATTACCCCCAAAATTTGTAACGCAATTACTTCTGAGTACGAAAATACCACATATGTGGGCGTAAATTGCTCTGCAGGTGCACAAAAAGGCTCAGGAGTGAGAGCGCACCATGTACATTTGAGGCGATTTGCACAGGGGTGATTGATAGTTACAGCGGTTCTGACATAAACGCAAAAAAAAAAAAAAAGAACATCCAAAAACCCCAAAAAATACCTGGGTCCTTAAAGTGGAAATGGGCTAAGTCCTTAAGGGGTTAATAGCTCAGATAATATGTTGCAATACCAAATATGTTAATTTACTTTTACATTTTTATTTGGAAAAAGAGGATGATATTTGAATATTTTAAAGGGGAAGGGGTCATAATAAAAAAAAAGATATTTTATAAGCAATATTTTGATTGCTTATATGAATCAATGTCATGAATATGATTGATCTATTAGATCGGCACTCTATTGGTATAGCCTGCCATAGACAGGGTTATATCAATTGCCGAGTCACAGCAGACACAAAGGCCTAGTACAAGCCTCAGGTTGCCCTGACAACCGATCAGTCCAATCACTATTGTGATAGTTAAATGACCTGTCATTACCGTCAGGTGTCAGCTACAGATAGCAGCCGGCCCCTGCTAGGTATGGTGTGGCCCCAACTTTTGAGCCCACGCCTTACTCCCAAATTCATAATACATCATTCACTCATTCATCATGTCCCAATATAATACATTTTGCACACATGAAATATGCATAAAGGAGAAAGTGTTGCTTTGAAAAGTGGAGTGAAAAATCATAATAATAATAAATTCCCACTTTATGTTTTATTTGTTAGAGAATATAGTGAGAGACTTAAAGGGGTACTCCCGTGGAAAACTTTTTTTTTTTTTTTTTAAATCAACTGGTGCCAGAAAGTTAAACAGATTTGTAAATCACTTCTATTAAAAAATCTTAATCCTTCCAGTACTTTTTAGAGGCTGTATACTAAAGAGAAATACAAAAAAGAAATGCATTTCCTGTGATGCCATGACCACAGTGCTCTCTGCTGACCTCTGCTGTCCATTTTAGGAACTGTCCAGAGCAGCATATGTTTGCTATGGGGATTTTCTCCTGTTCTGGACAGTTCCTAAAATGGACAGCAGAGGTCAGCAGAGAGCACTGTGGTCAGGACATCACAGGAAATGCATTTCTTTTTTGTATTTCTCTTTAGTGTACAGCCCCTAAAAAGTATTGGAAGGATTAAGATTTTTTAATAGAAGTGATTTACAAATCTGTTTAACTTTCTGGCACCAGTTGATTTAAAAAAAAAAAAAAAAAAGGTTTCCACGGGAGTACTCCTTTAACTATTATGTCCCATAGTTTCCTGACGTAAACTGAACCTTGCATGGCTTGCTTGTATACTTTATATCAGTACAAAGCTAATCTCCATATACTCACATGATAATAGTGTATTTACAATGTTTGTTTAAAGTTGTTTATATAAAGTGTTTTAAGTCATTCCTGTGGAAGATTTCTTTCTCTTTCATGTTAGCTATTTTTGATGCATACATAATGGTACAATTATTTATATTCTATTTGATACATGTCTAAATCTTAACATATTCAGTGTACCGTATTTTTCGCCGTATAAGACGCACTTTTTCTTCCCCAAAACTGGGGGGGAAAAGTCGGTGCGTCTTATACGGCGAATACACACCTATCGCGGCGGTCCCTGCGGCCATCAACGGCCGGGACCCGCGGCTAATACAGGACATCACCGATCTTCAGACGCGGCGATCAAAGCTGACCGCCGCGTCTGAAGGGAAAGTGACACTAACCCGGCTGTTCAGTCGGGCTGTTCGGGACCGCCGCGATTTCACCATGGCGGTCCCGAACAGCCCGACTGAATAGCCGGGTTAGTGCTTACAGGACACCGGGAGGGACCTTACCTGCCTCCTCGGTGTCTTCTCCGTTCAGGGATCCCCTGTATGCCGGCGCTCTCCTTCCTCGTCATCACGTCGTCGCTTACGTGCGCCGGCGTGCGTAATGACGTGATGGCGGCGACGGAGAGCGAGGATATCCGGCCGGCAGCAGAGACGTTCCAGAGCGACGGGGACACGGTGACAGCGATGGAGCGACATCCAGGGCAGCGGGGACACGTGAGTATTACCTCCTCCTGCAGTGGTTTTCAATCTACGCACCTCCAGATGTTGCAAAATTACAACTCCCAGCATGCCCGGACAGCCAACGGCTGTCCGGGCATGCTGGGAGTTGTAGTTTTGCAACATCTGGAGGTCCGCAGGTTGAAGACCACTATTGGGTTCAAAATCTTAATTTTTTTAGATTTTGCCCCTAAAAATTGGGTGCGTCTTATACGCCGGTGCGTCCTATAGGACGAAAAATACGGTAATACTATATTTGCCAAAAAGTATGACTACATGCCACACATCCAGTTAAGCAAAAATTCATTCCTATTCCTTAGTTTTCAAAAGAATGACATTACTAAATACCCATGACATAATTCATCTGGAACAAGTCAGCAAAGAGCTGTCAGATCATGATGGTGTTCAATAATCATTCAACCGGACTGGAGTTATCCCAGGTTCCCTGAAGGGTAAAGGTCGTGCACCCCAGTGATATTCCACTGGGCTGAAATGTTTTCATTTCCATAATGTTTTATGATACAGCAGATGTTCCTTCTAACTCTTCAATCGTAAACATGACCTGTAAAAACTGCAAGGTAAGTGTCTTTTGATTAATTAGAAGCCATTCTAGAAGTCTGTTATTTTTATAACATGAATAAAAACATTGAGATAATCATTTACCAACTATTTAATTCACAGCCTAAAATGAAATCGGGGTAGACAAATTTTAGTAGAGTATCACAAAGTGATTTATATCCAAGCTTTCATAACACAACCCCCTGACTACATACAATGTCATACTTTATTATAAAGGATGTTGTACTTTCCATTACATCAAGGTCTGCAACTAACTTGAAGTATACTTCACTGCTTTACTGTAACAGCAAAAGAATAAATAGCTCCGAGATGGAGCCACATTTTATGACAATACCAAGGTCCTTCAATGTTTTAGTTTATGAACAAATAAGCTTGACTCCAGCATATTAAGCGAAAAAAGAACAAGTCGAAAAAAGCCCATGTACTTTATTTCTGCTGACAGCAAAGAGTGACCCTCAAGTGACAAAGAAACCCTAGGTGGGATATTAAAATGTGGCCATCTAAGTGCAGTCTAGGTAGAAGGCTTGATAACATTGGTATGCTAATGGCAATCTATTTACTGCAGAAAGTGACAAAAACATCAATCAAATCAGAAGAAGCTATTAAGGATTGTTAACTCCCTTCTAGATGGAAAGCAATGATTTCTTCTCTAACATAAATAAATATTCATGAGCCAAATCCATGTGAGAAATGTCACTAGTTATTGAAAGGTTTGTGCACAACTTCAACACAAAGAATGACGACAATTTTTGACATATTATGAAGCGGATACTTTTTTATTCCAACGTAAGTGTTAAAGGCAACTTGTCACCAGATTTACTCTGTAGCACATGTAAATTCCTTTCAAAACCTATGGCTAGATGTCCACAGTTGCTTCACATACCTTGGAAAACATGCACCAGTACACTGAATTATGGCGCAAGCAAATAGTGAATTCCCTTCTGGGAAAAGGACTCATTTCTATTCTGTGCATATATTAGTTACCATCTAACTAGGTTAAGGACACTATTACACAGGGCGATTATGGCCAAACAGGCCAATATCAACCTTAGTAATACGGGACGCAATAAGCCAAAGAACAAGCAATTTCTTCAGCAGTCATCCGTGCAGCCCTTTCCCCCATAGTGATCCAGCCATGTGCTGTAAACAAGCAATGATTTACGAGATTAACAGAGCATCTTGGACTGTCTATTACAGGCGTTAGGGTACGTTCACACGCGTGGATTTTCGCAGCGTATTTAGCTGCGGATCCGCTGATGAAAGCCCCGCTCTATGCTGGCTTTACATGTGCCTGCTGGTAGTGGCAATACGCCGCTACAAGCAGACACAGTGCAGCGATGTGCGCGGCATACTCACACATCGTGGCCGCTCTCCCTGCTCTGAGCTAGGCAGAGAGCTCCCGCGATGTAGGAGTATACTGCTACTCGCACATCGCAGTGTGTCTGCTGGTAGCAGCGTATTGCCACTACGAGCAGGCACATGTAAAGCCAGCATAGAGCGGGCCTTCACCAGCAGATTTGCAGCGTAAAATCCACTGTAAATCCGTGTGTGTGAACGTACCCTTAGAGAGGCCTATGGATGATGTAGGAGACACCGCCCATGTCAATCGAGCAAAGCTAGCCTGGGTTCAGTGGGACACTTTGGGGCTTTAGATACACCCAGCTGACACTTCAGGCCTTATCTGTACACAGCGCAGGTGTTTTTAGAACTTTGTTTTCTACAGTGTTTGGCAGTACTTTAGACACATAGTAAGAGAGCAAGGAAAGGAGAAAGACAGGCAGCAAAAGAGTGATGACAAAAATAACTACAGGTTTTTCAAATCATGAAATGACTTTACTGCTAAAGGTGAAAGTGTTTAATGTATTCCTACTGTATGTTTTGTTATAGGGGTCCATTGTTACTTGTCAGACTCCTAATAAATGATGAATATTTCAGGTAGGAAAATCTTTTTAATTGGCCATAAATACCATAACTATCACCAAATGCTTGTTGGCCAGCAACAGACCTGTCAGACTTCTCCAGATGAGATGAATGTGCATGCTTTTTTCAATACACTGCTTTCAGACACTGCTTGCAGATGCAGATCCCCTAGAGGAACAAATGATCAGGCAGGTTAAATGGGTACTCCACTGGAAAACATTACTTTTTTCTTTTTATCAACTGGTGCCAGTATGTTAAACAGATGTGTAAATTACTTCTATTTAAAAATATTAATCCTTCCAGTACTTATCAGCTGCTATATGCTTTTTTCTTTTTGAATGTCCTTTCTGTCTGGCCACAGTGCTCTCTGCTGACACCTCTGTCCATTTTAGGAACTGTCATGAGTAGGAGCAAATCCCCATAGCAAATCTATCCTGATCTGGACAGTTCCTAAAATGGACAGAGGTGTCAGCAGAGAGCACTCTGGTCAGACAGAAAGGAAATACAAAAAGAAAAGAACTTTCTTTGGAGCTTACAGCAGCTGATAAGTACTGGAAGGATTAGGAATTTTAAATAGAAGTAATTTACAAATCTGTTTAACTTTCTGAGACCAGTTGATTAAAAAAAAAAAAAAAAAAAAATATATATATATATATATATATATATATATATATATATATTTTCCAGTGGAATACCCCTTTAAAGCCCAATTGGTCTATTGTTTTTCTTCCCCTTACAGCAAACATCAGGAGATCAGCAAGCACCAAGGATATAAAAGAAAACATCAGGTTCCAGAAATAACAAAAAAATATATATAATGAGCTTCATTCTCCGCAAAACCGTTGGCTCAGCCACACATCTGCTACCAGTAGTAGTGGGTTACACTTGGTTAGAAATGTTTGCCTTCTCCCAGATAATACTCAGTGATGGGTCCTTTGTATGCTGTTGGGTCTTGGCACTGGTGGGCTGGTAAATTGAAGGCCAATGCTCTTTCCTGAAGCTCTTGGAAAATAACAAAGCTTTTTTTCAATCACATTTTATCAACATTATTCGTGCACATAGTGCTTCATATCGTGTCTGTTTAACTTCTTTATGTTCCGTTTTGGCCAAGATTTGCTGAGTTTATTACTTGTCATTTAAAAAAAAATTCTAGATTTGGCTAAAGATACCGGAAATGAGATTATAAAAACTCAAGTGCCAGATGGCATCAATATAATACAGAATAGATGCAAATGAGTACTAAAAGTTATAGGCACATGTTTGTCAGATATGCAATTTAGTGTCTAGAATATCTGGCAGATAAGCAATAAGGGCACTAACCTGTGGTAGCTCTGATAATCCAGTTTCTTGGTAGCTGTGAACAGGCCCAAGTCTTTGCTGATTATAGAGGAACATTAATTACAAGGCTGACTCCCTCCAATAGGTCACATCATTTTAGGTCAACCTAGTCAAAGCTAGGTGTCACGATGCCGGCTGGCAGGTAGTGGATCCTCTGTGCCAGAGAGGGATTGGCGTGGACCGTGCTAGTGGACCGGTTCTAAGCCACTACTGGTTTTCACCAGAGCCCGCCGCAAAGCGGGATGGTCTTGCTGCGGCGGTAGTGACCAGGTCGTATCCACTAGCAACGGCTCACCTCTCTGGCTGCTGAAGATAGGCGCGGTACAAGGGAGTAGGCAGAAGCAAGGTCGGACGTAGCAGAAGGTCGGGGCAGGCAGCAAGGATCGTAGTCAGGGGCAACGGCAGAAGGTCTGGAAACACAGGCAAGGAACACACAAGGAACGCTTTCACTGGCACTAAGGCAACAAGATCCGGCAAGGGAGTGCAAGGGAAGTGAGGTAATATAGGGAAGTGCACAGGTGATTACCCTAATTGGAACCACTGCGCCAATCAGCGGCGCAGTGGCCCTTTAAATCGCAGAGACCCGGCGCGCGCGCGCCCTAGGGAGCGGGGCCGCGCGCGCCGGGACAGAACAGACGGGGAGCGAGTCAGGTAGGGGAGCCGGGGTGCGCATCGCGAGCGGGCGCTACCCGCATCGCGAATCGCATCCCGGCTGGCAGCGGGATCGCAGCGCCCCGGGTCAGAGGACGTGACCGGAGCGCTGCAGCGGAGAGAGTGAAGCGAGCGCTCCGGGGAGGAGCGGGGACCCGGAGCGCTCGGCGTAACAGTACCCCCCCCCTTGGGTCTCCCCCTCTTCTTGGAGCCTGAGAACCTGAGGAGCAGACTTTTGTCAAGGATGTTGTCCTCAGGTTCCCAGGATCTCTCTTCAGGACCACAACCCTCCCAGTCTACTAAAAAAAAATTTTTCCCTCTGACCTTTTTGGCAGCCAAAATTTCCTTGACCGAGAAGACGTCCGAGGAGCCGGAAACAGGAGTGGGAGGAACAGATTTGGGAGAAAAACGGTTGAGGATGAGTGGTTTGAGAAGAGAGACGTGAAAGGCATTAGGGATACGAAGAGAAGGAGGAAGAAGAAGTTTATAAGAGACAGGATTAATTTGACACAAAATTTTGAAAGGACCAAGATAGCGTGGTCCCAACTTGTAGCTAGGGACACGGAAGCGGACATATTTAGCGGAGAGCCATACCTTGTCTCCAGGGGAAAAAACGGGGGGAGCTCTTCTTTTCTTATCCGCGAACCTCTTCATGCGTGAAGAAGCCTGTAAGAGAGAATTTTGGGTCTCTCTCCATATAATGGAAAGGTCACGAGAAATTTCATCCACAGCGGGCAGACCAGAGGGCAAGGGGGTAGGGAGGGGGGGGAGAGGGTGACGGCCGTACACCACGAAAAATGGGGATTTGGAGGAAGATTCAGAGACCCTGAAGTTATACGAGAATTCGGCCCATGGAAGGAGATCTGCCCAGTCATCCTGGCGGGAGGAAACAAAATGTCGCAAATAATCACCCAAGATCTGGTTAATTCTTTCTACTTGTCCATTGGACTGGGGATGATATGCAGAGGAAAAATTTAATTTAATCTTGAGTTGTTTACAGAGAGCCCTCCAGAATTTAGACACGAATTGGACACCTCTATCCGAGACAATCTGCGTAGGCAACCCGTGAAGACGAAAAATGTGTACAAAAAATTGTTTAGCCAACTGAGGCGCAGAAGGAAGACCAGGAAGAGGGATGAAATGTGCCATTTTGGAGAATCGATCAACGACCACCCAAATAACAGTGTTGCCACGGGAAGGGGGTAAATCAGTAATAAAATCCATACCAATCAGAGACCAAGGCTGTTCGGGGACAGGCAGAGGATGAAGAAAACCAGCGGGCTTCTGGCGAGGAGTCTTATCCCGGGCACAGATAGTGCAGGCTCGCACAAAGTCCCCAACATCCGTCTCCAGAGTCGGCCACCAATAGAAGCGGGAGATGAGTTGCACAGATTTCTTGATGCCCGCATGACCTGCGAGATGGGAGGAGTGACCCCATTTGAGGATTCCGAGGCGTTGGCGTGGAGAAACAAAGGTCTTCCCTGGAGGAGTCTGCCTGATGGAGGCAGGAGAAGTGGAGATCAGGCAGTCAGGTGGAATGATGTGTTGCGGAGGGAGATCAACTTCTGAGGCATCCGAGGAACGAGAGAGAGCATCGGCCCTAATGTTCTTATCGGCAGGACGAAAGTGAATCTCAAAATTAAATCGGGCAAAGAACAGAGACCACCGGGCCTGGCGAGGATTCAGCCGTTGGGCAGACTGGAGGTAGGAGAGGTTCTTGTGGTCGGTGTAGATAATAACAGGAGAACTTGATCCCTCCAGCAGATGCCTCCATTCCTCAAGTGCTAATTTAATGGCTAGAAGCTCTCGATCCCCGATGGAGTAGTTCCTCTCCGCTGGAGAGAAGGTCCTAGAGAAAAAACCACAAGTGACAGCATGCCCGGAAGAATTTTTTTGTAGAAGAACAGCTCCAGCTCCCACTGAGGAGGCATCAACCTCCAATAGGAAGGGTTTGGAAGGGTCAGGTCTGGAGAGGACGGGAGCCGAAGAAAAGGCAGACTTGAGTCGTTTAAAGGCGTCTTCTGCTTGAGGAGGCCAGGACTTGGGATCAGCACTTTTTTTGGTTAAAGCCACGATAGGAGCCACAATGGTAGAAAAATGTGGAATAAATTGCCTGTAATAATTGGCGAACCCCAAAAAGCGTTGGATAGCACGGAGTCCGGAGGGGCGTGGCCAATCTAAGACGGCAGAGAGTTTGTCTGGATCCATCTGTAGTCCCTGGCCAGAGACCAAATATCCTAGAAAAGGAAGAGATTGGCATTCAAACAGACATTTCTCAATTTTGGCATAGAGTTGGTTGTCACGAAGTCTCTGAAGAACCATACGGACATGCTGGCGGTGTTCTTCTAGATTGGCAGAAAAAATTAGGATATCGTCCAGATATACAACAACACAGGAGTATAACAGATCACGAAAAATTTCATTGACAAAGTCTTGGAAGACGGCAGGGGCGTTGCACAGTCCAAAGGGCATGACCAGATACTCAAAGTGTCCATCTCTGGTGTTAAATGCCGTTTTCCACTCGTCCCCCTCTCTGATGCGGATGAGGTTATAGGCGCCTCTTAAGTCCAATTTAGTGAAGATGTGGGCACCTTGGAGGCGATCAAAGAGTTCAGAGATGAGGGGTAAGGGGTAGCGGTTCTTAACCGTGATTTTATTAAGACCGCGGTAGTCAATGCAAGGACGTAGGGAGCCATCTTTTTTGGACACAAAGAAAAATCCGGCTCCGGCAGGAGAGGAGGATTTACGGATAAAGCCCTTCTTTAGATTCTCCTGGACGTATTCGGACATGGCAAGAGTCTCTGGGGCAGAGAGAGGATAAATTCTGCCCCGGGGTGGAGTAGTGCCCGGGAGGAGGTCGATAGGGCAATCATAAGGCCTGTGAGGAGGTAGTGTCTCAGCTTGTTTTTTGCAGAAAACATCCGCGAAGTCCATATAGGCCTTAGGGAGACCGGTTACTGGAGGAACCACAGAGTTACGGCAAGGGTTACTGGGAACCGGTTTTAGACAGTTCTTGGAACAAGAGGACCCCCAACTCTTGATCTCCCCAGAGGACCAATCCAGGGTAGGGGAATGAAGTTGAAGCCAGGGAAGTCCAAGGAGAATTTCCGAGGTGCAATTGGGGAGGACCAAAAGTTCAATCCTCTCATGATGAGATCCGATGCTCATAAGAAGGGGCTCCGTGCGGAAACGTATGGTACAGTCCAATCTTTCATTATTTACACAATTGATGTAGAGGGGTCTGGCGAGACTGGTCACCGGGATGTTGAACCTGTTGACGAGAGAGGCCAAAATAAAATTTCCTGCAGATCCAGAGTCCAAGAAGGCCACAGCAGGGAAGGAGAAGGCAGAGGCAGACATCCGCACAGGCACAGTAAGACGTGGAGAAGCAGAGTAGACATCAAGGACTGTCTCACCATTGTGCGGAGTCAGCGTACGTCTTTCCAGGCGGGGAGGACGGATAGGACAATCCCTCAGGAAGTGTTCGGTACTAGCACAGTACAGGCAGAGGTTCTCCATACGGCGTCGTGTCCTCTCTTGAGGTGTCAGGCGAGACCGGTCGACCTGCATAGCCTCCACGGCGGGAGGCACAGGAACAGATTGCAGGGGACCAGAGGAGAGAGGAGCCGAGGAGACGAAACGCCTCGTGCGAACAGAGTCCATATCTTGGCGGAGTTCCTGGCGCCTTTCAGAAAAACGCATGTCAATGCGAGTGGCTAGGTGAATGAGTTCATGTAGATTAGCAGGGATTTCTCGTGCGGCCAGAACATCTTTAATGTTGCTGGATAGGCCTTTTTTGAAGGTCGCGCAGAGGGCCTCATTATTCCAGGACAATTCTGAAGCAAGTGTACGGAATTGTACGGCATACTCGCCAACGGAAGAATTACCCTGGACCAGGTTCAACAGGGCAGTCTCAGCAGAAGAGGCTCGGGCAGGTTCCTCAAAGACACTTCGGATTTCCGAGAAGAAGGAGTGTACAGAGGCAGTGACGGGGTCATTGCGGTCCCAGAGCGGTGTGGCCCATGACAGGGCTTTTCCGGACAGAAGACTGACTACGAAAGCCACCTTAGACCTTTCAGTGGGAAACAGGTCCGACATCATCTCCAGATGCAGGGAACATTGGGAAAGAAAGCCACGGCAAAACTTAGAGTCCCCATCAAATTTATCCGGCAAGGATAAGCGTATCCCAGGAGCGGCCACTCGCTGCGGAGGAGGTGCAGGAGCTGGCGGAGGAGATGACTGCTGAAGCTGTGGTAGTAACTGTTGTAGCATAACGGTCAGTTGAGACAGCTGTTGGCCTTGTTGCGCTATCTGTTGTGACTGCTGGGCGACCACCGTGGTGAGGTCAGCGACAACTGGCAGAGGAACTTCAGCGGGATCCATGGCCGGATCTACTGTCACGATGCCGGCTGGCAGGTAGTGGATCCTCTGTGCCAGAGAGGGATTGGCGTGGACCGTGCTAGTGGACCGGTTCTAAGCCACTACTGGTTTTCACCAGAGCCCGCCGCAAAGCGGGATGGTCTTGCTGCGGCGGTAGTGACCAGGTCGTATCCACTAGCAACGGCTCACCTCTCTGGCTGCTGAAGATAGGCGCGGTACAAGGGAGTAGGCAGAAGCAAGGTCGGACGTAGCAGAAGGTCGGGGCAGGCAGCAAGGATCGTAGTCAGGGGCAACGGCAGAAGGTCTGGAAACACAGGCAAGGAACACACAAGGAACGCTTTCACTGGCACTAAGGCAACAAGATCCGGCAAGGGAGTGCAAGGGAAGTGAGGTAATATAGGGAAGTGCACAGGTGATTACCCTAATTGGAACCACTGCGCCAATCAGCGGCGCAGTGGCCCTTTAAATCGCAGAGACCCGGCGCGCGCGCGCCCTAGGGAGCGGGGCCGCGCGCGTCGGGACAGAACAGACGGGGAGCGAGTCAGGTAGGGGAGCCGGGGTGCGCATCGCGAGCGGGCGCTACCCGCATCGCGAATCGCATCCCGGCTGGCAGCGGGATCGCAGCGCCCCGGGTCAGAGGACGTGACCGGAGCGCTGCAGCGGAGAGAGTGAAGCGAGCGCTCCGGGGAGGAGCGGGGACCCGGAGCGCTCGGCGTAACACTAGGTTATAGTCTTGCCACCTAAGCAGTCAAACCTGGAATTGGTAGGAACAGGACAACTTAATTTTACTCCTCTATTTGGCCAATTCAGCTAATTAAATATATTAAGATAAATAGATGAATGCCTTAGTAACAGTATTGTTATATCTACTAATCACCATCCATATTAGCCAAATGATTTCCTAATACTGATTTATCCAGCTGGCTTTCTGCAAAAACTATATAGTTTCCAAAAATGATTAAATCACATTGCTCAGCCCCATATCATGGAGACCATTATGCTCTCAGCAGCATTATCACACTTTTTTTTGTTTGTTTCTTTAAGTATTAAAGGGGTTAGCGAGCAATAGAAAAACAGTGCTCTCTGCTGACACTTCTGTCCGTGTCAGGAACTTTCTGAGTAGGAGCAAATTCCCATAGTAAATCTCTCCTGCTCACTACAGTTTCTGACACAGACAGAGGTGTCAGCAGAGAGCAATGTGGTCAGACGGGAAAGAACTATACAACTTCCTCAGTAGCATACAGCAGCTGATAAGTACTGTAAGGGTTAAGATTTTTTAAATAAAAGTAATTTACAAATCTGTGTGACTTTCTGGCACCAGTTGATTTAACAAAACATATTTCCACCAGAGTACTCCTTTAAAGGGGTTATCCACCATAAGGTGATTTTAGTATGTACCTTGCAGACAGCAATGGACATGCTTAGGAATGATCTGCACTTGTCTTGGGGCTAAATAGCTATGTTGTGAGATTACCATAACACTGTGGCTAGCTTTTTGTGAACTGGTATTTCCTGTTTGACTTTTCTTTTTTGCCTTCAAATCCCATAATTCCATTTTCCTCCCTCCCAAACATCAGCCACCTCACCCATTGAAACATAAATGAGATGAATCCATTCAAAGACCTGTGGTTTTCAATCAGGGTGCCTACAGCTGTTGCAGATTGATCTCTCTCCCACCAAGCGATCCCTCCACCCATTGAAGCAGACAGGCTCCCTCTCATCAGCTGACTAGTGAGTCAGGTCTCGGCCACATTGCAACCTGGGAAAAATCTGAGATAACAGACATTTTGTATGCTGGTAAAAATAAATATTGGGGTGAAAATCACACAAGAATTGTGAGGAAACCGTCACACACAGGTACAGACACTATATTATGAACAACACCAACTTTACTGCCCCTGTAGCATAGTCAAATAAAAAAAAAATCCTGGAATACCCCTTTAAGTTTTTAAGAAAAACATGATTTTATAACTTTGCAAACAGCCGTCAACTGGGAGACAGCTATTTTTTTGTTTTATTAACAATCTGGCCATGTCTCCAACTCTAGAAATGACAGGTTCCTTTTAACCCCCTAAGTACGCAGTGACTTTCAATTTTGTATTTTCATATTTTCCACCTCGCCTTCTAATAGCCATAATGATTTTCATTTTCCACCTACAGACATGTGAGGGCTTTTTTTTTTGTGCCACCAATTGTAATTTGTCATGACATCACTTATTTTACCATAAAATCGACAGTAAGACCCCAATTTTTCCACCGGATTGCCCCTTTAATTGCCATGCATGGCAATGAGCTGCAGCATGCATGTCTCCTCCCTCCCCCACCTCTACTGCTTTGCATGATTGATGTACAAATTGAGGTAGAAGCCAAACAGGATCTACCATTCACAGTAGGTGATGGTCACAGCTTCTCTCCTCCCCCTCTGCACAGGGACCTCTGCGCAGATCACAGAGCATGCCTGAAGCACTCTCCCAAAGAGATGGATTCAGAAGATTCAGATTTAGACTGTTCCCAAACTTGTAGTTTTCAGCTGTTACAAAACTAATTTGAGGGCCATAGGTAGAAGAACACTACTACAGTATAAGATCATGTGGCTACTAATAAAAAAAAGTCTCTGAAAGCAGTTAACATAGCTGTCCTTTACACAAAAATTATATAAAAATATATATTGCTCTTTACAAACACAGGGGGAAAAAAACATTCATGGACCATTGAGTTTGAATGTAATGTAGTACCCGTTTGGGCAATTACTCACGAATAAGAAGATCTCTTGTTTCTGAATTTTCTTCATCTTCTTATAGATTCCATTGTAGGATTTTTCAATAGAGTGTACACAGACATAGCAAGCTGCAGTCTTTGCTTATGTCCAACTCTTCCAGCCATGGACGCCACGGCGTTTGGGGCGGGCCTCCTTAGTCATGAGTGACTTGAGGAGTATTGTGGAACTCCAATATAACAGGATGTTGCATTTATCAGTAAATAGCAGGATTGTGTTACATTTTTGTTGTTCAAGATAAAAATATCTATTATCAGAAATTTAAACCGGGCAATATTTCCAGCCAATTTTTAAGGCTATATACACATAACGTTTGCAAAGTTGCTGGAGGGGATCTTATGAACAGCAGTGCTGGCGTCGGACCGACACCAGCGCTGCTGTTCACAGTATCCCCTCCAGCAACCTTGCAAACTACCTTGCATTGTACGTTTGGACCTGAGGAAGGCACTTTGTATGTGCCAAAACGCGTTGTCCGTTCTTCCAAATAAACTAGTTTGTCCTGTGCTGGCCTGAGTCTCTCCCTTCTGTTACCTACGTGAGCAGCGCCTCCCAAGACCGGCTTTTATTTTTTCCAGTTGCCTATCGTTATTCCCACTGGCTCTTGCATAAGAGCCCAGCCCCGGTCGGAGTGCAGCAGCTTCCACCATCACACTCACAACTATATTTTGTGAGCTACTACCAAATCTCTACACAAGATCCAGCACTGAACTCTATACTGGGAGCGCCCCCTGTCTTTGTTTTTCTCTCCACTTATCTGTATTTAGGATGTAAAGTACTTTGTGGCCAGAATACAGCAGCCTCTTCCATTTCCAGTTGTGCCTCCAATACAGTACGGGGATACAAAATGAAGTGCAATGGGTTAAAGAGCTGACAAATGTGTATAACTGTCCTCTTGAGAGCAATGGAAAAATAATACGCTGGGTAACATCCACAAGGCTTTGCTTGCATTTTATTGTTTTGCTTTTCTGCCCACATTTGATATATTCCTGTGTATTTCTTATCTTTGACCTTCAAGCATTGATGCTTTATCAGTGTTTCCTTTGAGATCAGAGATGACCTTCATTTGATATCAGTGAGCCCTGACCTGCCTGAGTGATCTGCTCAAAAGGAATACATATGTTGGGCAGAGCTGGAGTTTTCAGTAGGAGTAAGTGAATTATTTACAAAAATTTGAGTTGACACCTTTTATCAAATGTGGAAAGATGAAGACAAAACAGCTGCTATTGCTGTCGTAAGCAATCTGCTGGTGATTGAATAAAAGTGTCAAGAAAATGGCTGCTTGATGGCCTTTTGTTCTCTCTCATCCAGCTTGATGTTAGTTTGAGCTGTCAGTTAGGAATCACGGCAGTGTGATTTATCAATAGGCAGCATGACCTTGTAATCTAACGTGTGCTTCAACTAGAGGACAGCACCCTCTGCCGAAATACATGTTGTGTTCCCTGCACATTTATATACTCAATAACACAGTCATTTCACAAATAGCCTTATTTGTTTGCTTCAACAGGAAGGACAGGCTATTGAAACAGAGAAGGCTTGCCAGGTGACTTAGAACGCCATTTGTCTTGTGCGGGAGTCTGCGGCCTAATGCAGGCGCGAAGTTAATTACTATTCTATACTGTGTATTAACATTAACTATTCCGCTCTGCAATGATCAGCAGGTGCTCGGAGGTGTGCATTAATCTCCTGCTGACAAAAAATAATACCTTTAATATTTCCTGGACCTGTTCTCTTATCTGTGAGATAAGACTTGACATTAAAGCCTGAACAGTTAGACATGAAACATCATGACTATCTTTATGTTCTAATCTCGGAGAATCAAAAACATTTTGTAAGTCTTGTTCAGATGTGTTAAAATAGACACATCAGTAAAACGTTTACAGCAAATGAAACATGGACTATTTTACGCTGGATATTGATGACAAAAGTGGCGCCAAAATAGCGTATATATCAGTGTATTATTAGCAGGATGTATGACAAAATAATATTGTATAAAAATTGTGTATAAAAATTTTGGGTGGGTGTATTTTAGGGGATTTCAGCTGGACATACATTGGAATTCTAAAGTCTTTCTCTTACATGGTAAGACTGCATGTACACTGTGTGTAAAGGTGCATCTTTTAAAAGCTCAAAAAAAGGCCCAAAATGAGGAGTAGATGTAACACCAGGTTCAGTGACCCCCCGACCTACAATGGCCCCGACATACGATCATTTCAACATACGATGGCCTCTCAGATGCCATTGCATGTTGAAAGCAGCATCAACGGCATAAACGTACGTTTACGGTGCCCCGTGTGGTCCGCTGACGATCACTTACCTGTCCTCGGGGCTCCGGCGCGTCCTCTTCGGGATCCCCTGCATCGTCGGCGCTCTCCATCGTCGTCATCACGTTGCTGCGCACGCCGTCCCATCTTCCAATAGAAGCGGCGTGCGTAGCGACGTGATGGCGGCGACGGAGAGTGAGGATGCCGGGGAAGCAGAGGCCTTGCCGGAGCGTCGGGGACACGTGAGTATAGCCGTTGGCTGTCCGGGCATGCTGGGTGTTGTAGTTTTGCAACATCTGGAGGTCCGCAGGTTGTAGACCACTGTCCTATACTTTACATTGCACGGATCCCTCAACATACGATGGTTTCAACAAATGATGGTTCATTTGGAATGGATTACCATCGTATGTTGAGGGACCATTGTACTTTAAGGAGTATAGAGTATAAACTCCACTTTTTAACCCTCATTAAATTGTTATTTAAAATATAACTTTTATTGTCTGGTAAAATTGGAGCCAAAAAAAGAAAAGGGTTAAAAACCCAGAACGCCTCCAATGCTAATCTCCCTAAGTCATAGTTGCTATATTTGCATACTTGTATAAGAAATATGTGGAGCGCATCTGCAGAATGCGCTCAGAAATGATTGGATGCGGTTTAAAGGGGTTGTGCGCTGCCCTGACTTTCGGAGCTCCGCTCACAGCGTACGGAATTGATTACTCCGAACGCTGTGTGCGGGCTTCCGTGTTCGCGACCGCCGGGTGTGACGTCACGCTCGGCCCCTCGCAACGTCTCACGACGTCTCGCCCGCCAACGAAAGTCTATGGGAAGGGGGCGCGACCGCTGCCACGCCCCCTTCCCATAGACTTTAGTAGAGGGGGCGGGCGTGACGTCACGAGGGGGCGGGTGTGACGTCACGAGGGGGCGGGCGAGACGTCGCGAGGGGCCGGCGACTGCGAACACAGAAGCCCGCAGACAGCGTTCGGCGTAATGAACTTCCGGACGCTGTGAGCGAAGCTCCGAAAGTCAGGGCAGCGAACAACCCCTTTAAAAACACTTTACAAAGCCGTGCTAACATGTTTCATCACAGAAGAGACTTCACAAAAGTGGAGTTTATACTGTAAAGTGCACGTTTGAAAATTCTCCCATCACAATTCCCATAAGTGCCTTTTTGTCTTGAAGGGGTACTCTGGTGCTTAGACATCTTATCCACTATCCAAAGGATAGGGGATAAGATGCCTGATCGCGGGGGTCCCGCCGCTGGGGACCCCCGTGGTCTTGCACGCGGCACCCCAGTTAAAATCAGTCCCCGAAGAGTGTTCGCTCCGGGTCTGATTACTGGCGACCACATAGCCGACGGCGTGTCACGTCACACCTCCGCCCCCATGTGATGTCACGCTCCGCCCCTCAATGCAAGCCTATGGGAGGGGGCGTGACATCTATCACACCCTCTCCAATAGGCTTGCATTGAGGGGCAGAGCGTGATGTCATACGAGGGCAGAGGTGTGACAACAAACGCCATCGGCCCTGTGGACTGATTTTAACTGGGGTGCCGCATGCAAGATCACGGGGGTCCCCAGCGGCGGGGGGTCCCAGCGGCGGGGGTCCCAGCGGCGGGATTCCCGCAATCAGGCATCTTATCTCCTATTCTTTGGATAGGGGATAAGATGTCTAAGCACTGGAGTATCCCTTTAAATTCTTTGCCCTTTAAACAATGTTCTGATGGACCTGATACATTGCTTCTGTGTTACCAATGCTGTCTAGAACATTCCTATTGTTCACAATAGAAAAATAGAAACAAGTCAGCACACCCACTTGTAGATAGTGTCCAAATCCAAGAAAAAAGCTGACTTACCAGGTGCTAGGGCATTGCAGCCAGTTTGCAAGTCAATATAGTAGAGAAGATATCCCAAAGGCAGGATCCCAGCACTTCCAATCCAAGGCTCAGAAAAATGATTTAAAACATATCAGCTTTATTTATACATGTTAAAATATATATAGAGGTACCATAAAAATATTTAAACACTGACGCGTTTCGGTAGACAACCTTTATCAAGGCAGGAACAGTTAAAAGATAAAACACTGAATAAATGGAAGAATATTACCAAGTATGGTCACTCCTCCTTTCCTTCCACTGGGTGAAAAATCCACTGCACCTGTTGAGCTGGATTCCCTGTGATTAACTGTTTGTTATTATCATGTGAAGAGGAACCAGCCCCAAAATGCAATACACCAATACAGAGAAATACATTAATTATAATATTATTATAGTTAGAGCATGCTACGTATGTCCTCAACATTTTTATAGCAACATTGTATTGTAATAGAGATGCTCAAAATAGATAAATAAATAAAAAATTATGATAACTGCAACTTTTGTCTCCAATGTTCTCCTCTATACAGGTGATTCACTCTCTCTATAGGAATGACTTGCAAATAATCTGTGTTCCCATTATGTGAGCCCCTTAAGTGCTTTGAAATGCCTGACATTGCACGAGTGTGAACAGAGGCAGAAGCCCCAGCAATACACCAATACAGAGAAATACATTCATTGTAATATAATTATGGTTAGAGCATGCTATATATTTCTACATTCTTATAGTAACATTGTATTGTAATAGAGCTGTTCAAACTGATTTAAAAAAGGGGGGGGATTAGAAAATATGAAAAAAAGATTATAATAACCTCAGAAAAATAACAAACCACATTGAGGAAATATATGTAAACAGGTACAGGAGACAAATTTGGTACTAGCAAATTAATAGAAAAGCATGATATCTGACCAATTATTTAAACCTTGTGGATATCTGGTACATAGCTTAACTGTCCAAAATGTTTCTCTAGCCAAAAGCTTCTGTCTCCAATTTTCTCCTCTATACAAGCGAGATGATAACAAAGAGTTAATCACAGGGAATCCAGATCAACAGGTGCAGTGGATTTTTCACCCAGTGGAAGGAAAGGAGGAGTGACTATATATGATGATATTTTTCCATTTATTCAGTGTTTTATCTTGTAACTGTTCATACCTTGATAAAGGTTGTCTACCGAAACGCGTTGGATTTTCTATTTTTATGGCACCTCTATATATATTTTTAACATATATAAATAAAGCTGACATGTTTTAAATAATTTTTCTGAGCCTTGGATTGGAAGTGCTGGGATCCTGCCTTTGGGATATCTTCTCTACTATTCCTATTGTTCACTTGAATGGGATTTTAGAATTTAAAAATGAAAATAACTTTCACCATTTGTATTCTTGTAGAATGCTGTGATTTTCTTGAAGTGCACATAACTACGCTATACAGTACATAAATAATAAAGGATAATTTGAATAAAAGATGCTTGTAAAAAATAATCTATGTATGTTTGTATACAATATGCCACTATGTATTGTAAATGGTGGTGTTAATCCAAAGTGTTCTACAAATGCTGCTGTCAGAGGCTGCGGCTCTTTACATTCCCTTTCCCACTGGCAGCAGCACTTATAACTACATGCAGCAGCATTTTCCCACTCCTCTCCTACTTTTCTAATCTACACCTTCCCCACTGGCAGCAGCATTTTGCCTTTCCCTTTTCTTCCCCTACTGGTAACAGCATTCTCCCTCTTCACACCCTTCCCCCACAACAGCATTCTCCCTCTTCACACCCTTCCCCCACAACAGCATTCTCCCTCTTCACACCCTTCCCCACAACAGCATTCTCCCTCTTCACACCCTTCCCCCACAACAGCATTCTCCCTCTTCACACCCTTCCCCCACAACAGCATTCTCCCTCTTCACCCTCCTTACACACTGTCAGCAATCTTAAAATCCCAGTTGTAATCTTAAAATCCCCCTCTCCATTAAAGTTTCCAATTCCATATGTAGTGTCCAAGTACAGCTTTTCCAACTACTATCCTGAAAAAAGTTGTTGGGTGGCTGAAAGTAAAAATATTTTGCTTCATGCATAAAATAAATATGAGCTACTGAAGAGTAAATGCAAATATACTTTTTGTACATACACTGAGGTATTAGTAGTGGAAATGGTTAATATTCTGAATTAACTGCACACAGAAAAACAACACTTTGGTCACATGATCCTCCTGACCAGTGATTGCAGGACAAGTCCTTTGTCCAACCTCCCTATCCTAGGACAAGGAGCGAACCCAAACCTGTTAGAACCAGTCTAGGCCTGGCCTTGGCCAGACTAACATCTTTTTTAGCCCTGTTCATGCTGAGAGATGTACTTAGCCAGCAAAATGTCTAAACTTCTGCTATCGCTAGGCATACCTACACCGAGGCCAAATAGTTTAACCTCAGTACAATCTGTCTGCAGTTAAAGGGGTACTCCGGTGGAAAACATTTTTTTTTTAAATCAGCTGGTGCCAGAAAGATAAATAGATTTGTAAATGACTTCTATTAAAAATTGCTTACCCTTCCAGTACTTTTAAGCAGCTATATGCTACAGAGGAAACTCTTTTCTTTTTGAATTTATTTTTTGTCTTATCCACAGTGCTCTCTGCTGACACCTGATGCCCGCACCAGGAACTGTCTAGAGCAGCATAGGTTTGATATTGGGATTTTCTCTGGAGAGCATCAGATATCAGCAGAGAGCACTGTGTAAAGCTACCATTAACCTTAACCTGGCCTTGGATTATTATTTACCCCTGTCTACCTAGGAGTAACAGGGTTATCTTCGGGTGGCAAACCACACCCTGGCATCACGAACACCATCTACCCCTGGACAACACCATCTGCCCCTACACCTCACGTCGCACCCCCATGGCTCACCACACTAGCTATGCGGCTGCTGCGGCGATCCGATCATCCAGCACGGCAGACGGAGGTCCCCACACCTGGCTCCGCTGCCTTTCCAGTGTCTTCTGCTCTGATCTGCGTTCCCGCAGACCAGAGCAGAAGATGACAGATAATGCTGATCAGTGCTGTGTCCTATACATAGCACTAAACAATATTAGCAATCAAGTGATTTCTATAAATAGTCCCCTATGGGGACTATTAAAGTGTAAAAATAAAAGTAAAAAAAGATAGTAAAAAAATTTGAAAACCCCCCTCCCCCAATAAAAACGTAAATTGTCCCATTTTCCCTATTTCACCCCCAAAAAGTGTTAACATTTTTTTTAAATACATATTTGGTTACGCCGCGTGTGTAGATATCTGAACTATTAAAATAAAATGTTAATGATACCGTACGGTGAACGGCGTGAACGTCCAAAATAGATGCTTTTTTATAACATTTTATTCCCCAAAAAATTTATAAAAAATGGATTAAAAGTTCTATATAAGCAAATATGGTATAAATAAAAAGTACAGATCACGGCGCAAAAAATGAGCCCTCATACCGCCGCTTATACGGAAAAATGAAAAAGTTATAGGTCTTCAAAATAGGGGAGATTTTAAACGTACTAATTTGGTAAAAAAGTTTGCGATTTTTTTTAAGCGCAACAGTAATAGAAAAGTATGTTATCATGGTGTCATTTTAATCGTATTGACCCGGAGAATAAAGAACACAAAACCTTCCAAAATCGGCAAAATTGCGGTTTTCTTTTTAATTTCACCACACAAATAGTATTTTTTTGGTTGTGCCATACATTTTATGGTAAAGTGAGTGATGGCATTACAACGGACAACTGGTCACGCAAAAATCAAGCCATCATACTAGTCTGTGGATAAAAATATAAAAGAGTTATGATTTTTTGAAGGCGAGGAGGAAAAAACGAAAACGTTAAAATGTTATTGTCTGCGTCCTTAAGGCCCAAATTGGCTGCGTCCTTAAGGGGTTAAGAGAGAAAAGATTATTAGCTTTGCAAAGAGGTGTAAATACATGGAGAAAATAGCTTCTATAAACATCTGGGGAACTTGTAATTACTCAATACTGTCTGGTCTGGGGACTTCAGCAGTAAGGGCTCTTTGACATGGAGGACTAGAGCTCACTTAAAGGGGTAGTCCGGTGCAGCATTCTGAACATTTTGTTCAGAATGCTCAGAGCTGGAAGCCATGATCGTGACGTCACAGCACACCACTCGCGATGTCACACCACGCCCCTCTATTCATGTCTATGGGAGGGGGGCATGTTGGCAGACATGCCCCCTCCCATAGACATGAATGGAGGGCATGGTTTGATGTCACAAGGGGGCGTGGTCATGATGTCATGACCACTGCTGTGGGAACCCAGCGTTTGTTTAGGTGTTGCGGGAGTTCGCAGGGGGGGGACCTATCATTCAGATAGGTAATAAGATATCTAGCAGCAGAGTACCCCTTTAAGGTCTGTAAAAAGTTTTTTTTAACTGTGAAGATAAGTGTGAGGAGTTTTATCCATTTAAAAAAAAAACTCCAGCCAAAACCAACTTATCCCCTATCTCTGGAAAGGGACCCACCTCTCAGCTCTCAGTACATGCTGCATTCATTTCTATGGGAGATCCAAAGAGACCTGAGTACAGCACTCGGGCATCTCCGATGCTCCCATAGAAATGACAGGAGAACCTAAGTTAGATTCTTCAATTTTCAACAGGCAAAGGGAGGTATAAAAGTTTATGAGAGTAGTTCAATTAGTTCATTGCCATTTGGGCATGCCTGCTAGACACATTGTGGATGTGATGTCTCAGTATGGACTCATGTTTCTGTTTTAGTGAATACAAAACTTTCATACCCAACCGGGGCCTATCACAGGGCCCGGTGCAAAAAATTGCCTCAGGCCCCCCTACCCCCTACACAAGGGTCAACTGGCACCAAAAATAGGCACAGACATTTTAGAATAAGCAGCCTATTTTTTTTTGGTGGGGGTCAGACTGCTAGGACCCGACCAATCATCTTGGTTCAAGTGGCTCTCCAGCTGTTGCAAAGCTACAACTCCCATCATGTCTGGAGAGTCTCGGGCATTATGAGTGTTGTAGTTTTGCAACAGTTAAAGAGCCATATATTGGGGGACAGTTTCACTCATTATCAGCAGAATGTACAAGTGACTACAGGTCTGATAGGACAGTCAGGCAGAATAAACAATGATATCAGTGACCTAAGTGATGTCTTCTCTATTGTCTTTTTTTTTTCTTCTTCATCTGGTTCAGATCGCCATGACTTCTTCAAGTTACATCTTTCTTTGCAGTGTATGACTTTACCCTCTGCAGAATAGCTGAAACCCACCCCTGCAATGTCCTTCTCCAGGCTCCTCTGTGCCCCCCAGACACCCAAGTCTTCCTCCCTGCTCCTTTGTTCCACCCCAACCTTTAAGTCTTCTCCATGCTCTTCTTCCCCCCTCTCCAGATCCCTAAGTCCTCTACACGCTCTTCTTCCCCCCTCCCCAGACTCCTAGGTCCTGTCCACGCTCCTCTGTCCCCTCCCTGAGACTCCTCTGCCCCCTCCCCAGAAATCTAAGTCCTCTGCCCCCCTCCCCAGATCCCTAAGTCCTCTCCAGACTCATCTGCCCCCCTCCCCAGACCCTTAAGTCCTCTCCAGACTCCTCTGCCCCCTCCCCAAGCCCTAAAGTGCTGCTCCAGAAGGCTGGCAGAACATGATAGGAGTTGTTTTTGTGCAAAAGCTGGAGAGCAACAGATTGGGGAACAACAATCTAAACCAATATTCTTCAACCAATTAGTGGTGTATTTTAGTTTTTTGCTTCCTTAGGCTGGCCTGTACCTCATGGCACCCTGGCTCCCCACCCCTCAGCTTTCATGTACAGTATATGTACGTATGATAGATGTGTATATGACTGGTGTGTGTATAATAGACATATGTATGATAGATGTATGTATGTATAAATTATGTATGTATGTATGATAGCTGTGCATATGTAAAATAGAGTGTGTATGTATGATAGATGTATATATGACTGGTGTATGTATGACTGGTGTATGTATGAAAGAAGTATGTATAATAAATGTGTATATGATAGATGTATGCATGATAGATGTATGGATAGATGTGTGTATGTATGTTTTATAGATGTTTGTATGTTATTTCTTGGTATCACAAAAGATGACAATAGAAAAGACATAATATAATCACCCAGGTGCACCAAACTATCGGACGCGCTAGACGCTAGGACAGGCTTCAGGATTCCTTCATCCCTTTACGGGCTCCTTTCGGCTCATCCTCCTTCCTCTCACGAAGGGGAACAGGTGAAGCTTGTGCCGACACTTAGATGACGTTTCGGAGGCTCCTCCTCCTTTTTCAAGTAACAAATTCCTTGTTACGTTCCTCAAGGGGTCTAGTTTCCAAAATGGTATGGAATGTGTTTTTTTTTTTTGCTGTTCTGGCACCATAGGGGCTTCCTAAATGCAACATGCCCCCCAAAAACCATTTCAGAAAAACTTACTCTCCAAAATCCCCTTGTCGCTCCTTCGCTTCTGAGCCCTCTAGTGCACCCACCGAACAATTTACATAGACATATGAGGTATGTGCTTACTCGATAGAAATTGGGCTACAAACATAAGTATAAATTTTCTCCTTTTACTCCTTGTAAAGATTAAAAAATTGGGTCTACAAGAATATGCGAGTGTAAAAAATGAAGATTGTGAATTTTCTCCTTCATTTTGCTGCTATTCCTGTGAAACACCTAAAGGGTTAAAACGCTGACTGAATGTCATTTTGAATACTTTGGGGGGTGCAGTTTTTATTATGGGGTCTTTTATGGGGTATTTCCAATATGAAGACCCTTTAAATCCACTTCAAACCTGAACTGGTCCCTGAAAAATAGTGAGTTTGAAAATTTTGTCAAAAGTTGGAAAATTTCTGCTGAACTTTGAAGCCCTCTGGTGTCTTCCAAAGTAAAAACACGTCAATTTTATGATGCAAACATAAAGTAGACATATTGTATATGTGAATCAAAAAAAAATTTTGGGGAAAAATTTATTTGGAATATCCATTTTCCTTACAAGCAGAGAGCTTCAAAGTTAGAAAAAGGAAAAATTTTCAAATTTTTCATCAAATTTTGGGATTTTTCACCAAGAAAGGATGCAAGTTACCACAAAATTTTACCACTATGTTAAAGTAGAATATGTCACGAAAAAACAATCTCGGAATCAGAATGATAACTAAAAAGCATTCCAGAGTTATTAATGTTTAAAGTGACAGTGGTCAAATGTGCAAAAAACGCTCTGATTCTAAGGTGTAAAATGGCCTGGACCTTAAGGGGTTAAAAACTGCTTCAGGGAGTATCACACTTCCATGGAGTACTAAATTTTCCCTTTTCGTTTCAATTTTCCATAATTTGACCCCAATGTACCAAGTCCAGAGTACATTCCAAATTTTAACCCCATAAACTACTAAATTGCCCCCCCCAAAAAAACATGAGAAGATCTCTGGGGTATTTTCTCCAAAAATGCGTCATAGGTCACTGAGTCACTATCATTGGGGACTTTTTATGTTAACTCAAATGCGCCGCATTCTCTCTCCACCTGAGCCGAGTGCGCATTTGAGGCAACAGGCTAGGGGCGGCCACACACATCACATTCCCAGAATGAAGATTCAGAGAATAGGATTTGGGGTGGGCATATTTTTTAGTTTTGGCTATGCTCTGGGTCATCATTCTGGGAACATCACCTATTTTATCATTTTACAGCCTACTGTACCCCACTTAAGTAACTTAGTGTACCCCATGTAACGCTCCTTGAGAGGGGGTCCCGCTGTTCTGGCTCCATGTAAATGCTCAAGGCCCCTGACTGCGCTCCTGCTCTTCGAAGACCTGGTGTGCACCCGCAGAGCAGTTTATGTGAAAATATGACTTATTTCCTTACTCCAAAGAAATGTATTTACAAATTTACAGTGACATTTTCTCCTATTACCACTTGTGAAAATGAAAAATTTGGGATAACCCCAGCATTTTAGTGTAACAAATCAAATCTTTCCTTTGCACATCCCACTTTACTGAACATTTATCAAACCCCTGTGGGGTGTTAAGGCTCTCTGTACCCCTTGTTACGTTCCTTGAGGGGTGTAGTTTCCAAAATAGTGTGCCATGTGTTTTATTTATTTATTTATTTTTGCCGTTATGGCACCATAGGGGCTTCCTAAATGCGACATGCCCCCCAAAAACCATTTCAGTTAAATTTGCTTTCCAAAAGCCAAATGTGACTCCTCTTCTGAGCATTGTAGTTCGCCCGCAGTGCACTTGACATCCACACATGGGGTATTTCCATACTAAAAAGAGATGGGGTTACAAATTCTGGGGGGCATTTTCTCCTATTACCCCTTGTAAAAATGTAAAATTTAGTGGAAAAGCAGCATTTTAGTAAAAAATAAAATTTACACATCCAACTTTAACGAAAAGTCATGAAACACCTGTGAAGTGTCTAGGCTCACTGTATCCCTTATTACATTCCTTGAGGGGTGTTGTTTCCAAAATAGTATGCCATTTTTATTATTTATTCATTTTTTTGCTGTCCTGGCACCATAGGGGTTCCCTAAATGCAACATGCCCCCCCCCCCCCCCAAAAAAAAATAAAAAAAACATTTCAGCAATTTGCTTTCCAAAAGCCAAATGTGACTCCTTCTCTTCTGAGCATTGTAGTGCGCCTGCAGTGCACTTGATGGCCACACATGGGGTATTTCCATACTGAAAAGAGATGGGGTTACAAATTTTGGGGTGCATTTTCTTCTATTACCCCTTCTAAATATGTAAAATTGGGGGGGGGGAAACAGCATTTTTGTAAAAATTAAAATTTATTTACACATCCAACTTTAACAAAGTCATGAAACACCTGTGAGGTTTTAAGGCTCACTGTACCCCTTGTTACGTTCCTTGAAGGGTGTAGTTTCCAAAATAGTAGCCATGTTTTTTTTGCTGTTCTGGCACCATAGGGGCTTCCTAAATGTGACATGCTCCCGAAAAACCATTTCAGAAAAACTCACTCTTCAAAATCCCATTGTTGCTCCTTCCCTTCTGAGTCCTCTACTGCGCCCCCTGAACACTTTACATACACATATGAGGTATTTCCTTACTCTAGAGAAATCGGGTTACAAATTTTGTGAGGCTTTTCCTCCTTTTATCCCTTGTAAAATTTCAATATCTGGGTCTACAAGAACATGCGAGTGTAAAAAAAATTTTATTCTCTACTTCACTTTGCTGCTATTTCTGTGAAACACCTAAAGGGTTAACACACTTTCTGAATGTCATTTTGAATACTTTGGGGGTGCAGTTTTTATAATGGGGTAATTTATTATGTATTTCTAATATGAAGGCCCTTCAAATCCACTTAAAAACTGAACTGGTCCCTGGAAAAAATTAAGATTTTAAAATTTTGTGAAAAATTGGAAAATTGCTACTGAACTTTGAAGCCTTTTGATGTCTTCTAAAAGTAAAAGCATATCAACTTTATGATGCAAATATAAAGTAGACATATTGTTTATGTGAATCAATATATAATTTATTTGGTATGTCTATTTTCCTTATAAGCAGAGAGTTTCAAAGTAAAAAAAAATGCAAAATCTTCAAATTTTTCATCAAATTTTGGGATTTTTCACCAAGAAATGATGCAAGTATCGACGAAAATGTACCACTATGTTAAAGTAGAATATGTCATGTAAAAACAATCTCGGAATCAGAATGAAAAGTTAAAGCATTCCAGAGTTATTAATGCTTAAAGCGACAGTGGTCAGATTTGCAAAAAACGCTCTGGTCCTTAAGGTGAAAATGGGCTTGGTCCTTAAGGGGTTAAAGCTTGTTAACATAAATGTTTCTATGTCAAACATTTGTATTCTTGGAATGTGATTTCCTATTAGGTCTTACCTCAAGCTACAAAGAAAGCCTAGACATGTGACTGGCACTGACGAGCTATGAATTGCACCATTCCTCAGGAGGCTGAAGTTTGATGTATTGAAACTTTCACTCGCCTGCTCCCCACTTTGGAAGCTGTTTGATAAAGTAATTTCACTTAGGGAACAGCTGCTGAATGATCCACTACAGCCTGGCAGATATTTGAGATAAAGATTACTGATAATGTTATCCTGTCATCATTCTGCTTTTTACACGTCTATTAATAATATGAGCTCTTGTTTGTTTATGCATCAATCGTTTCCCAAACCATCATATTGTTCATGAAATGAATTCAAGAGAATGTTAAATGGTTTTTAGCCGAGAAGACAAGTTCACAGGAAATGATGGGGAAGATGCTGGAAAGTTTTCTAATTGCAGCTTGAAGATAGTGGCAGGACATTACTAATGGTGGATTACACTTACTAACTGAAGGTTCTGGTACCTTCAAAATCCACTAATGCATCTGAGTAGGACTACTTCTAGATCATATAGACCTATACATTTGTGCAGTCTTGGTATATAAGCTTATTCTAAATTGCACTATGTTGTCTGTTTTTTACAACAGCAAGAAAACACCTTCTGCCATATACTTTATGCTGAGGATGGCATTAGTTTTAATTGCCAGTTTTAAGTATACGTTAACGCATGGTCAAGTGTTTAAAGGAGATCTGCAGCCATAGACACTTATCCTCTATCGCATGTGAACCGAACATTGTAGCCCCCCGCAATCTCCTGTACGGGGCCCTGGCCTGCAGCTGACATGCCTCCTCCATGTATCTCTTTGAGAGAGGCGGAGATGCAGGTTGCGTGCATCACCACCTCTCCCATAGAGCTGTATGGAGGAGGCTTGTCATCGACCCCAGAGCTGCTGTAATGCCGGGTCCCCGTACAGGAGATCGCGGGTGGTCCCAGCGGTCCGACCACCTGTGATCAGACACTTCTTCCCTATCCTGCAGATAGGGGATAAGTGTCTATGGCTGCAGTACTCCTTTAACCAGAGAAGACAGAATTAACAGACATATTCTCGATTTAGAACCCTTATGTAATAACTAAGTCATAGGTAGCTACAAAGAGTGACTCAGGTTCCATTGCTGGGCTGTCAACCTGGGATCAACTTATCATTGTGGTCCCCTTCAAAACAGGTTTAAAAATTATACCGTGACCACCTCCTAAAACTAATGTGGCATCAATGTGGTTGAACGGCATCAGAGGTTTCAATGATGATGTGTGTTACAGCAGGAACCTGTTTTTTAAACACTGTCAGACTTCAGCAGTTGATTACACAGGCACAGTGCCAATAAAATCACCAAAAAATTGTTATACTTGGATCTGCACAGAGGAGCATCTGGTTAGCTTTACCACAATGCCCCATGACATCACTATCTACTCCCAAGGGACTATGTTGACCCAAGTAGCCTGCCGTACAACCTTCCCTGTGCGCAAAAATGCTACATTAAATAAGTAGTTAACAAAATCTTCCATCCTGTGACCTCTCAGGATGAAAGAGCCTCCTACATAATGCACATTGCTGTTTTTTTAATTCCCTTACCCATGCCTTTATTACAGTAAATTTTAGTTAATGGCTCAGTTTCATTCCTGCCCTATAGCATGTGACCTGTTTCATCTGCCACCACCATGCTTTACTGTAGAGATGGTATTGGGCAGGGGATGAACGGTGCTTGGTTTCTCTAGACATGATGCTTAGAATTGAGACCAAATAGTTTAATCTTGGTTTCATCAGACCAGGGAATCTTGTTTCTCACAGTCTAGGAGTCCTTAAAATCCAGACAAGTTTTCATGTGTCTTTTACTGATAAGAGGCTTCTTTCTGGCCACTTTGTCACAAAGCCCAGATTGGTGGAGTTCTACAGTAATGGGTAACATTCTGAAAGTTTCTCTATTCTGCACACAGGATCTTTAAAGTTGAGCCAGAATGACCATTGGGTTCTTGGTAACCTCTCTTACCAAGGCCTTTCTCCCCCAATTACATAGTTTGGTGGGGTAGTCATCATAGCAAGAGTCCTGTTTGCTCCAAACTTCTTCTATTTAACCCCTTCCTGCAAATGGATGTATATGTACGTCCACTGCGGGTTCCCGCTGTATGAGACGTGCTCAGCAGGTTAGCGTGCATCATACCCGGTGTGTCCCAGTTGCTATCAGCTAATGCCGGACATTGCCGATCGGCTGATGGCCAGCATTAACCCTTTAGATGCCGAGGTCAAAGTTGATCGTGACATCTATTAGTGGTTAATCCTGTTCCCGGCTAGCTCAGTGGGCTGATGGGGATTACCGCGGCGAAACCGCGGCATCCCAATCAGCTGAGAGGACGGGGGAGATGTCTTTCCTTCCTCTCTGCCGTCCAATTGGTGCTCCAGCCTTGCATTCAACTATGCTAGGCTGAAGCAATGGAGCACCGATAACACTGATCAATGCTCTCCTATGGAGAAACGTTAATCAGTGTATGCAATCTAAAGATTCCATGTTATTGTCCCCTATGAGGACAAAAAAAAGTGTAAAAAAAATAAATATGCATTAACCCCTTCCCTAATAAAAGTTAAAATCACCCCCTTTTCGCATTTTTCTAATACAAAAAAATTTAAAAATAAAAAAAACCTAACATGTGTGGTATTGCCTCGTGCATAAATGTCCAAACTATTAAAATATGATGTTAATTAAACCGCATGGTCAAAGGCGCAAGCATAAAAAACAATTTCAAAGTCCAGAAATGCGTATTTTTGGTCACTTCATATAATAGATAAAAATGAATAAAATGCGATCAAAAGATGCCATCAAAATAAAATGGACCGGATAAAAACTTCAGATCATGGCACAAAAAATGGGCCCTCATACATTCCAATATACGGAAAAATAAAAAAGTTATAGGGGGTCAGAAGTGAACAATTTTAAACATACTAATTTTGGTGAAAGTTGTTATAATTTTTTTATATAGTAAAATAAAATAAACCCTATATAAATTGGGTATCCTTGTAACCATATGGACCTACAGAATAAAGATAAGGTGTCATTTGTACTGAAAAGTGCACTGCGTTGAATGGGAAGCGACCAAAATTTACAAAAAAAAATTTTCTATTTTGCCCCACAAATATTTTTTCTGGTTTCGCTGTAGATTTTGTGGCGAAATGATTGATATTATTACAAAGTAAAATTGGTAGCGCAAAAACCAAGCCCTCATATGGGTCTGTAGGTGGAAAATTGAAAGTGTTATAATTTTTAGAAGGCGTGGAGGAAAAAACTAAAGTGCAAAAATGAAAAATGGCCTGAGAGGGAAGGGGTTAAGAAATATGGAGACCACTGTGCTCTAGGAACTTTTAATGTACCAGAACCTTTTTTGTACCTTTTACCAGATCTGTGGCTCCACATAATCCTGTTTCTGACAGACAGTTCTTTCCCTCTCATGGCTTGGTTTCTGCTCAGCATTGTCAGCTGTAAGACCTTATATATACAGTGTCAGAATCTATAGGGTTAAAAGGTTCTGACAGGTTGTTTGTTTTCTTTTGTTGCCAGGTTACACCTAGCTGTCTAGCTGGTCAGCTGACCGCTTGATGAGAGCACCTGTGAGTTGCCTATTTAACCTGGCAGTTGGCTCTCAGTCAGCGCCTGTGAAAGAATCTATTTGCTCCAGTAGCTAATGTGTATTCCCTGTTTCTCCTGTATAACTCGGCATCTTTGACTTTTGGCTTTCATCTCAAATTCTCTCTGGTATTAGCAAGTTGGTACTTTGACTTCTCCTGGCTTTGACGCGGTTAGTTGACTCTGGACTATTGTGTGAGTGTGTAGTCGTATTTTGTTAGTCTGTCTGTTATCCCACTGCTCTTGGACCTAGTCAGTGTCATTGTATTTTATTATTATGACTATTATGCCCCTCACATATACAGGAAGTGACTGTCTTCGTGGTTACGGACCTGTCGTTTAGGGCAGGTACGTAAGTAGGCAGGGATAGGGAAGTGGGCGAGATTAGTGTGCACTCCTTCCCAGCCCATACATGACATTTTCACAGACCCAAAAAAATCTGCATTTGCTGTCATAGAAGCTATGTCTGCTCTGGTGGAGCATATGCAGAGTGTTACTAAGCTGGTCCAGGACTTAGCTGAGAGACTTCAGCAGCACAAGTCATCTCAGTCTCAATCAGGTTTAATCCAGACCTTGACTCAGAGGCTGCAAGAGCAGGAACAGCTAATCCAGGGCTTGAAGGCCAGAATTGGTGCTTGAGTCTCACCATACCTAGGTTTCATCTGTTCATGTTTCCGCTCCTGTGGAGCCACAAGTTAAAGGGGTACTCCCATGGAAAACTTTTTTTTTTTTAAATCAACTCGTGCCAGAAAGTTAAACAGATTTGTAAATTACTTCTATTAAAAATCTTAATCCTTCAAGTACTTATTAGCTGCTGAATACTACAGATGAAATGGTTTTCTTTTTGATACACAAAGCTCTCTGCTGACATCATGACCACAGTGCTCTCTGCTGACATCTCTGTCCATTTTATGAACTGTCCAGAGTAGGAGAAAATCCCCATAGCAAACATATGCTGCTTTGGACAGTTGCTAAAATGTAACCATTTCCCCTGTAGTATACAGCAGCTAATAAGTACTTGAAGGAGTAAGATTTTTCTGGTAACCGGAAGGCGTTCAAGACTTTTTGTGAAAGTTGTAAACTGTACTTTCGCTTAAGACCCTACTTCTCTGGTTCTGAGGTCCAAAGAGTGGGGATTATAATTTCCCTTTTGCAAGGAGGCCCTCAAGACTGGGTTTTTTCCCTGATGCCCCTGAGTTGTCCTCAGTGGATTCTTTATTTGCTGGTTTGGGACCTTTGTATTCAGAACCTGACAGAGCTGCGTATGCTGAGTACCAGTTGCGCATGTTAAGACAGGGATGCAGACCTGTGGAAGAATACTGTACAGACTTTAGGAAATGGTGCGTAGCCTCTAAGTGAAACACTGCAGCGTTAATTTGCCAGTTCAGACTGGGATTATCTGATACACTAAAGGACATGCTTGTTACGTACCCCTCTCCTGATACCCTTGGCCAAGCTATGACGTTAGCAGTGCGCTTGGACAGACGTCTGCGAGAACGCAAATGACAATGGAATGTGTTTTTACTGTGGGGAGAATACACACTTCATCGCCTCCAAGTCCAAGTGGCAATCGTGGAGGCCACTTGGGTGCACAGGTATGTCATGCCTTTTAGAGAGCTATGCCTGACAGAGTTCTTCTGGGGGGCATTTTTCCATCTGTGTACAATCTGATTTAACATCTAAGAGTATTGTAAAGCCTGTTTTGCAGCAGTCTCTGGCTGAACCGGAGGATGACTGTGAGGACACCAATAAGTGGTGTGATTTGGAGGATGAGGATACAGATGAGGAAATTGATGGTCCATCTGTATCCAAGTCAAGACCTCTTTACTGTTACGCCTAGCGCTCCGGGTCCCCGCTCCTCCCCGGAGCGCTCACGGCGTCTTTCTCCCTGCAGCTCCCCGGTCAGTCCCGCTGACCGGGAGCGCTGCACTGTCACGGCCGTTGGGGATGCGATTCGCACAGCGGGACGCGCCCGCTCGCGAATCGCATCCCAGGTCACTTACCCGTTCCCGTCCCCTGCTGTCATGTGCTGGCGCGCGCGGCTCCGCTCTCTAGGGCGCGCGCGCGCCAGCTCCCTGAGACTTAAAGGGCCAGTGCACCAATGATTGGTGCCTGGCCCAATTAGCTTAATTGGCTTCCACCTGGTCCCTGACTATATCTGACCTCCTCCCATGCACTCCCTTGCCGGATCTTGTTGCCCTTGTGCCTAGTGAAAGCGTTTTGTGTGTCTAAAGCCTGTGTACCAGAACTTCTGCTATCCACCCTGACTACGAACCTTGCCGCCTGCCCCCGACCTTCTGCTACGTCCGACCTTGCTTCTGTCTACTCCCTTGTACCTCGCCTATCATCAGCAGTCAGAGAGGTGAGCCGTTGCTAGTGGATACGACCTGGTCACTACCGCCGCAGCAAGACCATCCCGCTTTGCGGCGGGCTCTGGTGAAAACCAGTAGTGACTTAGAACCGGTCCACTAGCGCGGTCCTCGCCAATCCCTCTCTGGCACAGAGGATCCACTACCTGCCAGCCGGCATCGTGACAGTAGATCCGGCCATGGATCCCGCTGAGGTCCCTCTGCCTTATATCTCTGATATCACCACGGTGGTCGCCCAGCAATCCCGACAGATCGCCCATCTAACCCACCAGCTGTCGGAAATGTCCACCATTGTGCACCAACTTCAGTCGCAACTTCAGCAGCAATCATCTCCTCCGCCAGCTCCTGCACCCCTTCCGCAGCGAGTGGCCACTCCTAGCCTCCGCCTGTCCTTGCCGGACAAATTTAATGGGGACTCTAAGTTTTGCCGTGGCTTTCTTTCGCAATGTTCCCTGCACATGGAGATGATGTCGGACCAGTTTCCTACTGAAAGGTCTAAGGTGGCTTTCGTAGTCAGCCTTCTGTCTGGAAAAGCCCTGTCATGGGCCACACCGCTCTGGGACCGCAATGACCCCGTCACTGCCTCTGTACACTCCTTCTTCTCGGAAATTCGAAGTGTCTTTGAGGAACCTGCCCGAGCCTCTTCTGCTGAGACTGCCCTGCTGAACCTGGTCCAGGGTAATTCTTCCGTTGGCGAGTACGCCATACAATTCCGTACCCTTGCTTCTGAACTATCCTGGAATAATGAGGCCCTCTGCGCGACCTTTAAAAAAGGCCTATCCAGCAACATTAAAGATGTTCTGGCCGCACGAGAAACTCCTGCTAACCTGCATGAACTCATTCATCTAGCCACTCGCATTGACATGCGTTTTTCTGAGAGACATCAAGAGCTCCGCCAGGAAAAAGACTTAGATCTCTGGACACCTCTCCCACAGTCTCCACTGCAATCTGCGCCTAGGCCTCCCGCCGAGGAAGCCATGCAAGTGGATCGGTCTCGCCTGACCCTGGAAGAGAGGAATCGCCGTAAGGAAGAGAATCTTTGTCTGTACTGTGCCAGTACCGAACATTTTTTGGTGGATTGCCCTATCCGTCCTCCACGTCTGGGAAACGCACGCTCGCACCCAGCTCTCGTGGGTGTGGCGTCTCTTGATGCTAAGTCGGCTTCTCCACGTCTCACGGTGCCTGTACGGATTTCTACTTCAGCCAGCTCTTCCCTCTCAGCCGTGGCCTGCCTGGACACTGGTGCCTCGGGGAATTTTATTCGGGAGTCCTTGGTGAATAAATTCCGCATTCCGGTGACCCGTCTTGTCAAGCCACTCCACATTTCCGCGGTCAACGGAGCCAGGTTGGATTGCACCGTGCGTTACCGCACGGAGCCCCTCCTAATGTGCATCGGACCTCATCACGAGAAAATTGAATTTTTGGTCCTTCCCAATTGCACTTCCGAAATTCTCCTTGGACTACCCTGGCTTCTACACCATTCCCCAACCCTGGACTGGTCCACTGGGGAGATCAAGAGTTGGGGTCCCTCTTGTTCCAAGGACTGCCTTAAACCGGTTCCCAGTACTCCCTGCCGTGACCCTGTGGTTCCTCCTGTATCCGGTCCCCCTAAGGTCGTTAGGGACTCTGCCTGCCACAGAAAATGCCTCTCCCCCCCTCCCAGTCCACTCAGGCAAGCCTCGGTGCCTCCTCTTGGCCCTCGTCCTGGTGTCACACTGCCCCGTGCCAGGCCTCGCCCTCTGCCCTCCCTCCCCATTCCCACTCCTGCTGTACTGCCTGCCATTGAGGAAACCATCCATTCCTTCCCGGTGTCCTCATCCCAGGGGAGGCAGTCACCGGACAAAAAAAAGGGGAGACCTAAGGGGGGGGGTACTGTTACGCCTAGCGCTCCGGGTCCCCGCTCCTCCCCGGAGCGCTCACGGCGTCTTTCTCCCTGCAGCTCCCCGGTCAGTCCCGCTGACCGGGAGCGCTGCACTGTCACGGCCGTTGGGGATGCGATTCGCACAGCGGGACGCGCCCGCTCGCGAATCGCATCCCAGGTCACTTACCCGTTCCCGTCCCCTGCTGTCATGTGCTGGCGCGCGCGGCTCCGCTCTCTAGGGCGCGCGCGCGCGCGCCAGCTCCCTGAGACTTAAAGGGCCAGTGCACCAATGATTGGTGCCTGGCCCAATTAGCTTAATTGGCTTCCACCTGGTCCCTGACTATATCTGACCTCCTCCCATGCACTCCCTTGCCGGATCTTGTTGCCCTTGTGCCTAGTGAAAGCGTTTTGTGTGTCTAAAGCCTGTGTACCAGAACTTCTGCTATCCACCCTGACTACGAACCTTGCCGCCTGCCCCCGACCTTCTGCTACGTCCGACCTTGCTTCTGTCTACTCCCTTGTACCTCGCCTATCATCAGCAGTCAGAGAGGTGAGCCGTTGCTAGTGGATATGACCTGGTCACTACCGCCGCAGCAAGACCATCCCGCTTTGCGGCGGGCTCTGGTGAAAACCAGTAGTGACTTAGAACCGGTCCACTAGCGCGGTCCTCGCCAATCCCTCTCTGGCACAGAGGATCCACTACCTGCCAGCCGGCATCGTGACATTTACTCTCAGGTTGTGAAGGGTCCAGTGGCCCCTCCTAAAAGAGGGGGTACTGTCAGTTTATTATTGTAGTTTATTATTTTGACTATTATGCCTCTCACGTATACAGGAAGGGACTGTCTTCATGGTTACAGACCTGTCGTTTAGGGCAGGTACGTAAGTAGGCAGGGATAGGGGAGTGGGCGAGATTAGTGTGCACTCCTTCCCAGCCCATACGTGACAGATAGGGCTGTGTGTAATCAACTGAATTTACCACAGGTTACTTCAGTAGAAACATCTCAAAGAATATCAAGAGAATGGGAGCCCCCAGAGCTGAATTTTAAGTGCCATTGCAAGGGTTCTAAATACTTCTTTCCATGCAAAATTTTTGTTTTTCTGGCATGCGGCAACATCGTTGGTGGGGCAATGGCTTGGATCATAATCATGTGGCGGGTGGGGGGGTTTGATCCATCGTCGCAGCAGCCAGAGGCTTTACCTGGCCTTCTGTGGCTGAATCAAGTCTATTGATGATTGAGGCTCTAACAACAGAGAACCGATCTCCATGATCAATGTAGGGCATGTGATGTATATTGATGACTAATTAAGAAAAAAATATATATATACATTAAACCCCTAATAAATTCCATGTTAACAGTTTGAATCACCCCTCATTTCGTATTTTCAAAATAAAAAAAAATTCTAAACTAAATAAAAATAAACAGTATTTTCGTGTGCGGAATTCTGAACCATTAGGGTCGGGTCACACGTGCCATATTTTGCTACATATTTGTTGTTGCATATTTTCCTATCCAATTGAACCAACACAAGCCGTCCCTAAGTCGGCTCTGGTTATTAATAAAAGGGGTTAGGAAAACTAGCACCTACTAGGTGCGCACACATGTAACCCCAAGTATAGTATATAAAAAGGTTTGATTCAAATTCATATAAAATATTTTATTTTATTAAATCAACATATTATTACAAGGATGCAATAAACACAAGGGCAGAATAAAAATTGACATTAATAGAATCTATAAAAAGAGATAAAAATGTGTGTATAATTGAGATAAAAACATTAATTAACCACATGGAGACAGGAGGGGAGTCCAGAAGTTAGTGCCCATAAAAAAGAGAATAAATAGGGGTAAGTGTATCAATTTAACGTCTAAGAGTATTGTAAAGCCTGTTTTGCAGCAGTCTCTGGCTGAACCAGCGTCATGCTGCTGCACAAGGTAAGGCAAAAAAGTGCAAATAGTGTGCTAAAATATATATATATATATATATATATATATATATATATATATATCACAGGATTGTGCCTGAAAATTTGCCAAAGTGCACAAGTGCAAACAAATAAATACATATAGGCAGAATGAAATAAAGTGACAGTGCAAAAAAAAGGGGGGGGGGGGTTGGAAGAGAATAGCAGCAAATGGCAGTGGCAACAACTACCTACAGGGCAGGACTCCGCACCTTCGCTACGGTGCTCCAACGCGTTTCATTTAGGGCTTAAGATTCTAGGGGCGGAGTACCCCTTTATCGCAGACTGCCATATGTGTATGGCAACTGTGTTATGACAGACCATAAAGCAAGCTCAGAAGCTGAGCTCACTGAATAGATTGTGGGTTTTGGCTGCAACCAGCAGCTGTCACTCACCATTAATTAATTATGACCGATGGTCATTTAACCCCTTTAGTGCTGTGATCAATAGCGATCACCGCATTGGCTAAATGACAGGTGCCACTCCTGTCATGGTCTCAATCAGTACCCCTGCAAAGTGGATACTGTTCTGTTTCTATGGCAGCTGAAGGCCATTACTAGGCATTGCAATCTAATGACTGCTTATGAAAATCCCCTAGAGGGACTTAGAAAATGTAAAAAAAAAAAAAGTTTTAAAAATATTTTAAAAAAAGCCCTATCCTAATAGAAATTTAAATCCCTCACACGTTCTCATAAAAAAATATGTAACAGATGCTGAACAACAGAAACGAAAAAAAATACTGAACTCCAGTATTGCTGATTTTTGGTTGCGTATATCAGAAAAATAAGTAAAAGGCTATTATATAAAGTTATAAGGGTCAGAATTGGGCAATTTTGGACATTTAAAAGAAGAAGAAAAATTATTTACTATGTACTGCACTTTTGCTATGCAGTTTCCTCCAGCAACTATAAAAAAAAAAAACTTACTATTAAAAAAAAACATTGCCAAACTGCAGGAAATTGCAGTGATTTGAGCCTCATTGAGCTATAAACAGATGAAAAAAAATTGACAAAAAAACATTTAAAAAAAGGGTAAATAGAAAAATATATTTTTTTAAAAGTCTAAAAAAAACAATGTGTAAACATAAATATAACCATATAATGCAGGGTTCCAAAAGGTAACATTTTGATCTATGCATTAAGATCCACAACATCCCTGTTCATAACTTAAATGGTTAATCCACACTATTTTGCAGCATTGCTTCATTATTATATGAAGTGCATAGGAGTAATGAAATATATTTGTAATATTAGCAACATTTTATCAAGAAATTTTCAAGGCTGCATATACTGTCCATATAAACATACAATTATTGGTGAACAATAAAAAAATCTTTCTTACAGCCATCCTTTAATTTACTAATGAATTTAGATATTTGGTAGCAATGTCACACAGGACCATATAATAAAACATCATTTAAACATTCACAGCATGTATTTACAATTTGACGTACATGCCAATAAAATTTTTCCAAGTCACAAAATAGGAGCAAGATGTCCCCTTTCGTTAATCAATCTTCTAAGAATGAAATACAATGTACAATGAAATATTAATTAATGAATTAATGAACTATAAAGTGCAAACGTCTTGCTAATTAGATTCCAGCACTCCAACTTGTGTCAAAGGAATAATAAATATGAAAGCAAACTTTTGAATGTCAAAAAGCTTTGATAAACTCCATAAACTTCCTTTATAAAGGCTGATCCCAGGCTCACAATTTTGAGTGAATTATCAAATACCTAGTGTGCTCTGTAGACGCCAACACTATGAGCTCTTTTCTGGTTTCTCTCTTTATCAATGTTAAATTATCTACATGAACACATGAATAAATATATTTGAAAAATCCCACAATCAGGTATTAGTATGTAGCCATTTTTAATTATAAATATTTTAATTTTGCCAATACAGCGATATATTTGTATATAACTTGGCTGCCAGTGAACAAAATTAAACTTACAATGCAAACATCAAATATCACTCATTTGCTTAATAGATTTTATTGATCTGGATTTCGGTCTGGGGATTAAAATTTATGCATGTTAAAAAAAATGCATAAACAAACTGCTCTAAAAATGTAAAGTGACCATACAGGAAAGTTGTAGTGCAGTTTTTGTTAAAAATTAGAAGCGCAGGGAATTTATCAAGAAAGTATGCTAGTTTTCGGGTGTCAAATAGTCGCACACTTTCGCACAAGCCCTGTTGTGCACAAAAATGTGTGACTTTACACCATGCTTAGCAAGTGGGTGTAGCTTAGTGTGAAGCGTGTGGCTTATAATAGAGGGACATGGCCTCCCAGGTCCATAGGATTTACTACAACTTATGACTGAAAGCAGGAGTATATTGTAGATGGAATATACGTTGCTCCAATAGAGGTTGTTTAGATTTCATTCTGAGGAGCATGGGCAGCCACAGATGCGCCTTGTTTATTAAGAAGAAAAAATAAAATTAGCAAATATTTGCTAAGATTTTCTCATTCAAAACTTTTTAGAATTTTTTATTAAACTAGGAAAGGATACAGAAAAAAAGGAGAAAAAGGGGTTAAAACTCAGCACAGAGAGGTACATCAGATAACATGCTCAATAAACATACAAACATAAGGTCTATACATGAAGAGCTGGGAGGTACACAACAGAATGAACAGAAATGAACCAATAGCCCACTATTTCTGTAACAATGCTGGATGTGGATCCTCTGACCTGTGTGGCAGATGACATGGGCCGTATCGGGGAGCGGAGTCTGGTCTTCACCAGAGCCCGCAGCAAGGCAGGATGGGCTTGCTGCGGCAGGCGACACCCTGATCGCTACCCTCGATACGACTCGACCACACAGGTAGCTGGGCAAGAGGAGGTACAAAAGGATAAGACAGAGGTGTAGTCAGACTTAGCAGAAAGGTCAAAGCAGGCGGCAAAGGTGCGTAGTCAAATAACGTAGCGGAAGGCAAAATACATGGGCAAGGAAACAGACAATAGAGAAAGCTTAATATCAGGCAAGAGTCACTGAAGATCCGGCGGGGAAGGAGCTACCTCAAATAACATAGAGAAAGGACCAGGCACCAATTAGCGGTGCACTGGCCCTTTAACCCTTTAAGGACCCAGGCTTTTTCCGTTTTTTCATTTTCAATTTTTCCTCCTTAACTTTAAGAAATCATAACTCTTTAAAATTTTCACCTAAAATTATATATGATGGCTTATTTTTTGCGTCACTAATTTTACTTTGTAATGACATTAGTCATTTTACCCAAAAATCTACGGTGAAACGGGTTGATGAAAAAACACTTTTATAAGTTTTGGGGGCTTCCGTTTTTATGCAGTACATTTTTCGGCAAAAATGACACATTATCTTTATTCTGTAGGTCCATACGATTAAAATGATACCCTACTTGTATAGGTTTGATTTTGTATCACTTCAGAAAAAAATCATGAATACATGCAGGAAAATTTATATGTTTAAAATTTTCATTTTCTGAGTTCTATAAAGTTTTTATTTTTCCGTGTACAGGGCGCTATGAGGGCTAATTTTTTTGCGCCATGATCTGAAGTTTTAAGCGGTACCATTTTTGTTCTGATCAGACTTTTTGATCACTTTTTATTCACTTTTTTGTGGTATAAAAAGTGATCAAAAATGCGTTATTTTGGACTTTGGAATTTTTTTGAGCGTACGCCATTAAAAAGCAGTGTATTTTTATAATTTGTCATTTCCGCACGCGGTGATACCACATATGTTTCTTTTTATTTACACAGTTTTTTTTATTCTTGGAAATGCCGGGTGATTCAAACTTTTATTAGGGGAAGGGATAATTGAAAGGGTTAATGATTTGTTTACACTTTTCTTATGCAATATTATAGCTCCCATAAGGGGCTATAACATTGCATTTACTGATCTTTAACACTGATTGATGCATCCCCATAGGAATGGATCAATCAGTGTTTTCGGCGATTGATTGCTCAAGCCTGGATCTCAGGCTTGAAGCATTCATTCGGCGATCGGACTGCAGGAAGGAAGGTAAGAGACCTTCCTCCTGTGCTACCGCTGTTCGGGATGCCGCGATTATACCGCGGCGATCCCGAACAGCTCCCTGAGCTAGCCGGGCACTTTTACTTTTGTTTTTACCTGCGTTACTCAGCTTTGAGCGCTATTAGAGGCGGGTCCCGGCTTCACTTTGACACTGGGCCCGCCCCGATATGATGCCCAGGGAAGTAAATCGACCCATTCGTCTTGATGAGCAGAAATTAAATGACGAAGATGGTCTCCTAAGACCAGGTTCACCCTTTCGACCTGTCCATTGGATTGTGGGTGATAAGCTGATGAAAAATCCAACTTAACTTGGAGACGTGAACAGAAGGCCCGCCAGAACTTAGAGACTAACTGGACTCCACAGATGGATACAATATGAGAAGGCAATGTAAGTGGAAGATGTGGCAAAGGAAAAGTTTAGCAAGCTGCGGTGCAGATGGAGGTCCAGGCAGCGACACAAAATGAGCCATTTTAGAGAATCGATCCACTACAACCCAGATGAGCGTATTACCACGAGAAGAGGGAAGGTTAGTAATAAAGTCCATAGCGATATCGGTCCAGGAAAGCTTAGGAACTGGCTAAGGCTGTAGAAGACCTGCAGGTGTGGAACGAGGAGTCTTGTCCTGAGCACAGACCGAACAGGAATGGACAAAATCAAGGACATCCTGTTTTAAACTAGGCCACCAATACTGTCTGGAGATGAGCTGTAAGGACTTACAAATTCCGGAATGACCGGCCAGAAGAGAGGAATGACAACCATTTCAAGACTCAGAGTCTTAAACAGGGAGATACGTAAGTCTTTCCAGGAGGCAGGTGCTGAAGACTTGCTGGTGCTGCAGAGATGAGACGTTCAGGAGGAATAATATGTTGAGGAAGAGATCAGAAGATCTAGAAAGAGTGTCAGCTCGTAAATTCTTCTCTGCTGGACGGAAGTGAATGAAGAAGTCAAATCTAGAGAAGAACAGAGACCAATGGGCCTGCCGAGGGTTGAGACAATGGGCAGTCTGTAGATAGAGCAAATTCTTGTGGTCAGAATAAATAGTAACTAGATGTACAGAGCCTTCAAGAGATGATGCCATTCCGCCGAAGCCAGTTTTATTGCCAAGAGCTCGCGATTTCCAAAGGTATAATTTTTCTCTACTGGAGAGAAGGTCTTAGAGAAAAAAATGCAGGTTACTATTCTTCCTTTAGAAGACTTTTGCGATAAAACGGCACCAGCTCCAACTGAAGAAGCATCCACCTCCAAAAGAAATGGTCTGCCTGGATGGGGTCTTGATAAAACCGGAGCTGAAGCGAAGGTGGATTTTAACGATTTGAAAGCTTCTTCAGCCTCTGGAGTCCAAATCTTAGAATTAGAAGTCTTCTTGGTGAGAGAAACAATTGGGGCTACCAAGGTGGAATAATGAAGGATAAGTTGCCGATAGTAATTGTCAAAGCCAAGAAAGTGGTGAATAGCTTTCAAGCCAGAAAGTGGCCAGTCCAGTACAGCGGACAACTTGTTAGGGTCCATTTGAAGACCTTGACTGGTAGCGATATAACCCAGAAAAGGAAGACTGTTTTTTTTTTTTTTTAAAGTACTATACACTTCTCTAGTTTAGCATAGAGATGATTGTCTCAGAGACGTTGTAAAACTTGACGGAGGTGGGAGCGATGAGTCTGTACATTGGGTGAGTAGATTAGAATGTCGTCCAAATAGACAACGACACAGGAGTATAGGAGGTCACAAAATCTATAATTGACGAACTTCTGGAAGACTTCTGGAGCATTAGAGTCCGAAAGGCATCACAAAATATTCGAAATGTCCATCACGATTATTAAACGCAGTCTTCCATTCATCTCCTTCTTGTATACAAATCAAATTATACACCCCACAAACGTCAAGCTTTGAGAAGATCCTTCCTCCACACAGACGATCAAATAATTCCGAATTCAATGGAAGCGGGTAACTGTTTTTGACAGTAATTTTATTTATGCCACGATAGTCAATGCACGGTCAGCAAAGTCCAGTGTCAGGGACCGACCAGGGGACAGGGAAAGTGAGCCCTAAACTGACCCTAAAACCGTTTTCCCTGCCTACTTGCCCATCCACCTTAAATGGTGGATCGACAACTGGGCCCCGGTCCCTCCCTGAGCTAAAGTGCAGTGGCCTTAAAAACACATACTAATAAACAGTCGGTAACAAGCCCAAAAAATAACAGGAACATAGAACGCTATGATAACTGGACTCAGATAATAAACACAGAACAGATTAAGTTCAGAGGACACAGATCAGTGAGCAGCACCGAGGACACTATAGACCAATGGTAAAGCGCAGAGGAAAACACTAGCTAAGTGATCATGTACTCTATGATCAGTGCATGTACAAAAACACCAAAGATCTGAAATCAAGAACTAATAAACATATAGAGTTCAAAACACCAGACAAGGAAACAGATGAGTCTGAACAGACTCCAGGAACGAACAGGAATAAGCTTAATCCCCAAGAAAACCTCCTGTAGGCACAGGAATGTCTTGACACTAAAACTCAATCTCCCAGAGTCCAGGATGGAGCATGGAGATATCTTGCATAATTCTCAATTCCCCAGAGCCCCCATGGAAAGGTAAACAGGATATATCACTAAACCAAAATAATCACAATCCCTAAACCTCCAGTAGACACAGAAAACGGATACAAGAGAAAACACAGTGTGAACAGATACAAAGCAGAAGGGACAGATAAATCCTAAATCCGACTATACTAACACAGATTAAAATCTACTAAGAGCATGCTATCTAACCATGGGTAAAAGCCCAGAACATATCAAAGATAAATGCAAGATGCATGCTAAAACAGATAGTAGATTAAAAGCTCCATAGCAGCATGTCAAGCATGTTAGCAGCAAGACAGGATCTCAGGAAGTCAAGATGTTAATCACTGGCCCAGAAGCTAGACTGAGCTGATCTTATGTAGACACAACCTAAGAGCTAGGTATAGATAGAATATGGATAGAAAGCCAAAGGCTTTAACTATTCCCTGACTGGGGAACATATCACTGTAAAAAAAAAAAAAAAAAAATTCCAATAACCATGTCTGAACACAGACCAAAAAACGATGGCAAACCGGGCAGAGGAGGGGCATGTAGTTGCAACCAAGGAAGGCAAAGGGTTCAGTGTGGAATAACACAGTACATTTATTTCTCCGTTGACCTAAGAGATGTGCAAAGGCTTCAAAAGGCGGGACACCGTCAGACTATACCTATGTACTAAACAGGCGTCATTAAAATTTCCCGAGGAACCAGAGTCCAGGAAAGCAAGAACGGAAATAGTCTCTTTGGAGGATAGAGAGAACTGGACTGTAAAATTCAAGCGTGGAGAGGAGGTATTCACACCTAGGGAGGCCTCTCCCACAAACCCTAGTTGCGAGCGTTTCCCTGTGACTGAGGACGCAGAGGACAATCTCTGAGGAAATTATCTGCACTGGCGCAGTAAAGGCAAAGGTTCTCAGCTCGTCGGCGGGTTCTTTCCTGCAGAGTCAGGTGAGAAGAATCCACCTAATAGCCTCCACTGCAGGAGGCAACGTAGAAGGTTGCGGTGGTTGCAGGAAGACTGGTGCCAGGCAAGGAAAGCTCGGAGGTTATGCAGATTCCCTTTAATGACGTTGTTCCTCAGGTTGTTCAGAGAAACAGATATCAATCCGAGAGGCCAACTGTATGAGTTAATTTAGGGTACAGTAGATGGAAATTCCCAGACAGCAAGGACATCCGTAATATGGCTAGAAAGTCCTCTTTTTGAAGGTGGTGCAAAGAGCTTCATTATTCCATGATAACTCCGATGCCAGGGTGCAAAAACGGATGGCATACTTGCCCACAGAAGAGTTGTCCTGAGAAAGGCTCAGCAAAGCCGTCTCTGCGGAAGAAGCTTGTTCTTCAAAGACACCTCGGAATTCAGTCAAGAAAGCCTGGAGATTAGCTGTGAGTTGATCACTGCAGTCCCATAATGGGGTTGCCCAGGCCAGGCCCCTTCCAATTAGGAGACTGATGACAAATGCCACCTTCACTCGTTCCGTAGGGAACTGTTCCACCATAAGTTCTATGTGCATGGAGAACTGTGTAACAAAACCACAGCAAGACTTGGGATCCCCCTCATACTTCTCAGGTGGAGACAAACGGAGCTTAAATTCCGAGACAACTGCAGGAGCGAGAGCCAACCATTGAGCTGGAGGAGGCTGAGGCTGCTGTGGTTGTTGTTGGGCAGAAAGCAACTGCTGCATCATGGCGGCAATTGGTTTAACTGCTGGGCCAACTGCTGCGACTGAAGAGCTATGATAGAGGCGAGATCCAGGTTATCGGGCAAAGGAACCCCTGCGGGATCCATGGCCGGATCTTGCTGTAACGATGCTGAATGTGGATCCTCTGACCTGTGTGGCAGATGACACAAGCCGTATCAGGGAGCGTAGTCTAAGGTTCCGCTGGTTTTCATCAGAGCCCTCCGCAAGGCAGGATCGGCTTGCTGCAGCACGCGACACCCAGGTCGCTACCCCCGATATGACTCGACCACACAGGTAGCAGGGCAAGACGAGGTACAGAAGGATAAGGCAGAGGCATAGTCGAACTTAGCAAATAACGTAGCGGAAGGGTCAAAATACACGGGCAAGGCAACAGACAATAGGGAACGCTTAATCTCTGGCAAGGGGCACTTAAGATCCATCAGGGAAGAGGGGGAGAAACTACCTTAAATAACATAGAGGAAAGACCAGGCACCAATTAGTGGTGCACTGGCCCATTAAATCTCGAGAAGCTGGCGCGCACGCACCTGGCGCGGGGGGCACGCGCGCAGGGAACCAGAGAGCCAGGCAGAAACTGGTAAGGAACGGGCTGCGATTCGCATGTGGGCCCGTCCCACAATGCGAATCGAAGTCCCGCCGGGGAAACAGGGAGGTGAGCGCTCACAGTTCTTCACTGTCACCATTGACGGCTATGCAGAGCTCACGAACTTCAGTGCAAAAAATGAACATGTTCCTTCTTTGTGTGGAACAATTTCAGCGACAAAATTGTCCACCGCTGAAATTGCTCAGTGTGAACAGGTCTCGCGGAAGACCCATTCACACCAATGTTCACCACGTGGAATTCCGCTCACATAATTATGCCTGCAGAATTCCGAAGGAATTAAGTAGTGTGAACGTACCCTAAGGGTTGTTACGCCTAGCGCTCCGGGTCCCCGCTCCTCCCCGGAGCGCTCACGGCGTCTCTTTCCCTGCAGCTTCCCGGTCAGTCCCGCTGACCGGGAGCGCTGCTCTCTCATGGCCGTTGGGGATGCGATTCGCACAGCGGGACGCGCCCGCTCGCGAATCGCATCCCAGGTCACTTACCCGTTCCCGTCTCCTGCGGTCATGTGCTGGCGCGCGCGGCTCCGCTCTCTAGGGCGCGCGCGCGCCAGCTCCCTGAGACTTAAAGGGCCAGTGCACCAATGATTGGTGCCTGGCCCAATTAGCTTAATTGGTTCCCACCTGTTCCCTGCTTATATCTAGTCTCCTCCCTTGCACTCCCTGGCCGGATCTTGTTGCCTTAGTGCCAGTGAAAGCGTTCTTTGTGTGTTTATACCCTGTGTACCAGAACTATTGCTATCTCCCCTGACTACGAACCTTGCCGCCTGCCCCCGACCTTCTGCTACGTCCGACTTTGCTTCTGCCTACTCCCTTGTACCTCGCCTATCTTCAGCAGCCAGAGAGGTGCCGTTGCTAGTGGATACGACCTGGTCACTACCGCCGCAGCAAGACCATCCCGCTTTGCGGCGGGCTCTGGTGAAAACCAGTAGTGTCTTAGAACCGGTCCACTAGCACGGTCCTCGCCATCCCTCTCTGGCACAGAGGATCCACCTCCTGCCAGCCGGCATCGTGACAGTAGATCCGGCCATGGATCCCGCTGAGGTTCCCCAGCAGTCCATCTCTGATCTCACCACGGTGGTCGCCCAGCAATCCCGACAGATCGCCCATCTATCCCACCGGCTGTCGGAAATGTCCACCATTGTGCACCAACTTCAGTCGCAACTGCAGCAGCAATCATCTCCTCCGCCACCTCCTGCACCCCTTCCGCAGCGAGTGGCCGCTCCTAGCCTCCGCCTGTCCTTGCCGGACAAATTTAATGGGGACTCTAAGTTTTGCCGTGGCTTTCTTTCGCAATGTTCCTTGCACTTGGAGATGATGTCGGATCAGTTTCCTACTGAAAGGTCTAGGGTGGCTTTCGTGGTCAGCCTTCTGTCTGGAAAGGCCCTGTCATGGGCCACACCGCTCTGGGACCGCGATGACCCCGTCACTGCCTCTGTACACTCCTTCTTCTCGGAAATTCGAAGCGTCTTTGAGGAACCTGCCCGAGCCTCTTCTGCTGAGACTGCCCTGCTGAACCTGGTCCAGGGTAATTCCTCCGTTGGCGAGTACGCCATACAATTCCGTACTCTTGCTTCTGAACTATCCTGGAATAATGAGGCTCTCTGCGCGACCTTTAAAAAAGGCCTATCCAGCAACATTAAAGATGTTCTGGCCGCACGAGAGACTCCTGCTAACCTGCATGAACTCATTCATCTAGCCACTCGCATTGACATGCGTTTTTCTGAGAGGCATCAAGAGCTCCGCCAGGAAAAAGACTTAGATCTCTGGACACCTCTCCCACAGTCTCCACTGCAATCTGCGCCTAGGCCTCCCGCCGAGGAGGCCATGCAAGTGGATCGGTCTCGCCTGACCCTGGAAGAGAGGAATCGCCGTAAGGAAGAGAATCTTTGTTTGTACTGTGCCAGTACTGAACATTTTCTGGTGGATTGCCCAATCCGTCCTCCACGTCTGGGAAACGCACGCTCGCACTCAGCTCTCGTGGGTGTGGCGTCTCTTGATGCCAAGTCGGCTTCTCCACGTCTCACGGTACCTGTTCGGATTTCCACTTCAGCCAGCTCTCCCCTCTCAGCCGTGGCCTGCCTGGACTCTGGAGCTTCTGGGAATTTTATTCGGGACTCCTTTGTGAATAAATTCCGGATTCCGGTGACCCGTCTTGTCAAGCCACTCCACATTTCCGCGGTCAACGGAGCCAGGTTGGACTGTACCATACGTTTCCGCACGGAGCCCCTTCTTATGAGCATCGGATCTCACCACGAGAGGATTGAACTTTTGGTCCTCCCCAATTGCACCTCGGAAATTCTCCTTGGACTTCCCTGGCTTCAACTTCATTCCCCAACCCTGGATTGGTCCACTGGGGAGATCAAGAGTTGGGGGTCCTCTTGTTCCAAGAACTGTCTAAAACCGGTTCCCAGTAACCCTTGCCGTAACTCTGTGGTTCCTCCTGTATCTGGTCCCCCTAAGGTCATTAAGGACTCTGCCTGCCACAGGAAATGCCCCTCCCCCCCTCCCAGTTCCATCAGGCAAGCTTCTGTGTCCCCTCATGGCCCTCGTCCTGGTGTCACACTGCCCCGTGCCAGGTCCCGCCCTCTGCCCTCTCTCCCCATTCCTACTCCTGCGGTTCTGCCTGCCGTTGAGGAATCCCTCCATCCTTTCCCGGTGTCCTCATCCCAGGGGAGGCAGTTACCCGATAAAGAGAAGGGGAGACCTAAGGGGGGGGGTACTGTTACGCCTAGCGCTCCGGGTCCCCGCTCCTCCCCGGAGCGCTCACGGCGTCTCTTTCCCTGCAGCTTCCCGGTCAGTCCCGCTGACCGGGAGCGCTGCTCTCTCATGGCCGTTGGGGATGCGATTCGCACAGCGGGACGCGCCCGCTCGCGAATCGCATCCCAGGTCACTTACCCGTTCCCGTCTCCTGCGGTCATGTGCTGGCGCGCGCGGCTCCGCTCTCTAGGGCGCGCGCGCGCCAGCTCCCTGAGACTTAAAGGGCCAGTGCACCAATGATTGGTGCCTGGCCCAATTAGCTTAATTGGTTCCCACCTGTTCCCTGCTTATATCTAGTCTCCTCCCTTGCACTCCCTGGCCGGATCTTGTTGCCTTAGTGCCAGTGAAAGCGTTCTTTGTGTGTTTATACCCTGTGTACCAGAACTATTGCTATCTCCCCTGACTACGAACCTTGCCGCCTGCCCCCGACCTTCTGCTACGTCCGACTTTGCTTCTGCCTACTCCCTTGTACCTCGCCTATCTTCAGCAGCCAGAGAGGTGCCGTTGCTAGTGGATACGACCTGGTCACTACCGCCGCAGCAAGACCATCCCGCTTTGCGGCGGGCTCTGGTGAAAACCAGTAGTGTCTTAGAACCGGTCCACTAGCACGGTCCTCGCCATCCCTCTCTGGCACAGAGGATCCACCTCCTGCCAGCCGGCATCGTGACAAGGGTTATACTAAAAAAAAAAAAAAAAAACTCCAGAGAATTAGGAGTATTGGTTCAAAACCATCATTAGGAGCAACCCACCAAACCGTATATGCCCAACTGAGTAAAATTGTGCCACAGCTTCAAGAGGAGTTTGTACCTAGGAGAGCTAGCAGGGGAGGTGGAAAACCTCTTGTATGCAGTTGGCAATAGACAGTGGGTGGGTATTCTTCCAGTATTGTGGTATTACTGTCATGGAAGCCATAAGGGGAAACCTTCTTTTGAGATCGATTTTGTGCCAATAGAAAACATAGAGAGAAGGAGAAGAGCAGGGGCATTTAGAAAGCAATGTCCCAGTGATCTTGTGTGTGAGATCAATAACTTGATCCCAGAAGGGCCTAAGAGTGTGCAACCGCAACATGAGTGGACCATCGTCCCCTCCTCTTTGCCACATCTCCAGCAATGTTCAAAAGTGTTGGGGAACATTCTGTGTAGTGTTGAAGTTACTCAGTACCACCTAGATAGTATCTTAAAATTAGTTTCTTGTGTTTTACCAGAACAAGAGGAAGAAGCACATGACCCAATCTTGGGGGTTGATTGTAACCTTCAATTCTTTCTCCCAGCTAACTGTATAGGCGGGAAGAGAGAAGGCTGGAGGAGATCATAAATAGCATAGAAGGGCTTGAGAGGGGGGATGAGGCCATACAGAGGGTTTGATAACATTTTTATGTGTGGCCAAGAAGAGGAATATCTGTGAACCCCAACAAACATTTGTCTATTAATTGGTTCAGCCACTTTAAAAACTTTGAATTTGTTCAATACATGAATGGCATTTATCGAAACCTTACATTTAGAGCATATTTTACTAAAACCCAGACATTATTTTTGGATATTTTTCTAAGATCTTCTGATTTAAGCTCAAAACCACAGCAGAGAGGAAGACCAAATAGGTCTATATGATTTAAGTGCACAATGATATTCTTGATAAGATCAACTTGTCTCCTAGTCTCTTTTTGGAAGATAATTCCAAAAATAAAACAATCATATAGGGTTTTATAAGAGGTACTCCGGAGGAAAACATTATTTTAAAAATCAACTGATGCCAGAAAGTTAAACAGATTTGTAAAGGACTTCTATTAAAAATCTTTACCCTCCCAGTAATTTTTAGCAGATGTATGCTACAGAGGAAATTCTTTTCTTTTTTGAATTTCTTTTTTGTCTTGTCCACACTGTCCAGGGCAGCATAGGCTTGCAATGGGGATTTTCTCCTGCTCTGGACAGTTCCTGACACAGGTATCAGGTGTCAGCAGAGAGCACTGTGAACAAGACAAAAAAGAAATTAAGAAATAAAAGAATTTCCTCTGTGGCATAACAGCTGCTAAAAAGTACTGGAAGGGTGCAGATTTTTTAATAGAAGTCATTTACAAATCTGTTTAACTTTCTGGCACCGGTTGATTTATAAAAATCAACCCTTATTAAATTCTGTAAGGGGTGTAGTTTCCAAAATGGGGTCACATGTGGTGGGGGGGGGGGGTTCATTGTTCTGGCACTATGGGGACTTTGTAAACACACGTGGCCTTCAATTCCTGACCAATTTTCTCTCCAAAAGCCCAATGGCGCTCCTTCTCTTCTGAGTATTGTAGTTCGCCCGCAGAGCCTTTTAGCTCCACATATGGGGTATGTTCTTACTCAGAAGAAATGGGGTTACAAATTTTGGGGGCCTTTTTTACTATTTTCTCTTGGGAAAATGAAAAATTTAGGGTAACACACAGCATTTTAGTTAAAAATATTTATTTTTTTCATTTTCCCATCCAACTTTAACAAAAATTTGTCAAAACACCTGCGGGGTGTTAAGGCTAACTCTATCCCCCTCGTTACATTCCATGAGGGGTTTAGTTTCCAAAATTGGGTCACACGTGGGTATTTTTTATTTTTTTTGCGTTTATGTCAGAACCGCTGTAAAATCAGCCACCCTGGTGCAAATCACAAATTTAGACCTCAAATGTACATAGTGCGCTCTTACTTATGAGCCTTGTTGTGCATCCGTAGAGCATTTTACGTCAACATATGTGGTATTTCCATACTCAGGAGAAATTGCATTACAAATTTTGGGGGTCTTTTTTTCCTTTCACCTCTTCTGAAAATAAAAAGTATGGGGCAACACGAGCATGTTACTGTAAATTTTTTTGTTTTTTTCCACTAACAGGCTGGTGTAGACCCCAACTTTTCCTTTTCATAAGGGGTAAAAGGAGAAAAAGCCCCCCAAAATTTGTAATGCAATTGCTCCTGAGTACAGAAATACCCCATATGTGGCCCTAAACTGTTTCCTTGAAATACGACAGGGCTCTGAAGTGAGAGAGCGCCATGCACATTTGAGGACTGAATTAGGGATTGCATAGGGGTGGACATAGGGGTTGCTAAACTCCCAGCAAACCTGGACAGTCAGTGGCTGTCCGGAAATGATGGGAGTTGTTGTTTTGAAACAGCTGGAAGCTCAGTTTTGGAAACACTGCCATAGAAAACGTTGTTCATTATTATTGGGGGGGGGGACAGTGTAAGGGGGTGTACATGTAGTGGTTTACCCTTTATTATGTGTCAGTGTAGTGTAGCATTTTTAAGGTACATTCACACTGGCAGGGGTTTACAGTGAGTTTCCCGCTAGGAGTTTACGCTGCGGCAGAAAATTTGCCGCAGCTCAAGCTTGAAGCAGAAAACTGACTGTAAACCCGCCCGTGTGAATGTACCCAGTACATGCACATGGGGGGGGGGGGCAATCCTCCAGCTGTTGCAAAACTACAACTCCAAGCATGCACTGACAGACCGTGCATGCTGGGAGTTGTACTTTTGCAACAGCTGGAGGCACACTGGTTGGAAAACCTTCAGTTAGGTTCTGTCCCAAACAGTTGTCTGGGCATGCTGGGAGTTGTAGTTTTGCAACATGTGGAGGGCTACAGTTTAGAGACAGCAGTATAGTGGTCTCCAAACTGTAGCCCTCCAGATGTTGCTAAGCAACTCACCAGCTTCCAAAGTTTGCAGCACGCCGCACCAGGGAGAGGATCGCCGCCCGCCGCCGCAGATTGCTGTGGTATCCCAGTACCGTATTGCATACCGTACCTTGAATGGTGGTCCCCAAAGTCAGAGTTACTACGTTCAGGTAGGGTCCCCCAGGTGGGACAGCCCCTAGTCGCCTCCTCCTTCTCTAATTTTATAATGTTTATGTGTACATGTTTAATAATGTATATATTTAATATAATGCATATTAGTATACTTACCTTTGTAGCGTTGCAGGACCTTCCTAGGTATGGTATGTTGGAGGACCTTTGGAGGTCCTTGGTCCCATAACCTTTTGTAAAGATAATTGACAGAAGTAATGGACCAGTGAGCTTTAGTCCAGCCCCTGCCCATATAAGGGAGCTGTAGCCAATTATCGCTCTCTTGGGTTGCTGCTCTCGTGGATGCCGGACAAGCAGGACGGATCTGTGCAACTTTCAAAGACAAGCTAGGCCTGAAACCTGCCGGCCTCAGCCTAAACTAAACTGTGAGTTAAAATCTCCATCCCCGCTAAAGCTAGCGTGATAACTGGACCGAATCTAAACCCCTAAATCCAGTGGATCACCGCAACAATTACCTTCCTAAGTTCAATAGACTCACGAGGTCCCAACCACTGTCAATCTTTGAGAGACTTTGCCTGTATAGAGACCGTTCCAGTTATGAAGCTGGCATAAAATCGTCAGTAAAAATTACGACTGTTTTCAGCAAACTCTCTAGTTGTGGACATTCAATTATTCCATACCTCCCTATCGCTCTTGGGAAGGGTGGCGGTAGGACAAACATTGCAGAGGAGCCCTCACCCTGGCATCACGAATAGAAAGGGTTAATCAGACACCCTGTAATTACCACACAGCTATACCCCATATAATCTACACCTCCAGGCTATCACATAGCTTTTTGGCATCCCACGAACAGGATACAGGTGTGTGCTTCCAGCTGTTGCCACCAAGTAAAGTGTACTCCCCCTATGTAAAAGACTTTATCAATGTGTTACGAAGCACCATTTAAGTGTACGGAATCATGTGGATGGTGTTGCGTGAAGTGAGAACACGCGAATAGTAAGGGGGGAGGCGAAAATTTATTTGCTGCAGAAATGTGTAAAGTGAGAAGTGCATATATGCTACGATTCTCTGGTCCGGTCAGCGATGCAAGAGTTAACCTGCTGCCGGAAAAGCGTGCGAAAAAGGCCCGCGCTGCGCCACAACCCGCCCCTGGGCGTGGCTATCAAGTAAATGTGTCGAAGTCCAAAAAGGGAACTTAAATTCACTGCTGTTGTTTCCGAGAGGACCATAAGTCGGGGCTGCACCAATGACGTCCTTCCGGCCGGCAGCCATTTTGGAGAAGCCCATTATAAAAGGAGTCCTGCACAGCGACCTCTTCAGTCTGCACAAGGAAGATATGGAGAATAGACATGACGGAGAGCAGCGTGCCACGTGGCGTGAGCACCAAGATGGCGCCAGAGCAAAGGAAAGTTGCGATAGTCGCAGCCCAACTATTCCACGACATTGCCGACCATCTGCAGCAGTTATCGTTGGATGAAGAGGGGGCCTGCAATCTTCCCCCATTGCTTGATGATGGCGATGACTGGCCGGATACCCCTCCAGGGGAAATCCCTGGGACACCTGGAGCATCTTCACCGGTGAGACTATCCTCTCACCACAGGACATGGGCTTCTTGGGCTGAGATCCCGACGGAGGAGTCTTCTGTAAGTACCCCATTAGAAGCTGCATTTCTTCCTCCACCAGCCCTGAGCCAGAAATACCCCTGTCTGCTTTGCCGAGTGCACGACCGCGCTCACCAAGATTGCCTAAATGGACCTTTGGGGATGAACCCGAAATGATCCAGTATATGCATGATGTTCTCCAACCCCTGTCAGGGAAGTCCTTTCCACCGGTCCCTAAGGCACAGAGGGAAAGGGCCCGTCAGGAGGCCAAAATGGCCAAATTGATGGAAAAGCTAAAGGCCCGACACCGAGAACTTTATGCCCCCAAGCATGTTCATCTGCCTCATGAGGAGAGGATCCACTAGAAATGGAAGCACTCTATATTCGCTTGTGGGACTATCCCCGAGAAAGGGAGAAGCCCTTGGAACGTCGCAGAGCAACAGTGGCCAAGTTCGACAAGGACCGAGGCTAAGGTACCCTCATTGATTGCCACACCGGCTATACCATCCTCGTAAACCGGCGTGCTGTACAGAGGCCATACATCAACAAAAAGTTCCATTCCCTGGAGCTGGGTGAGATAGTGGAATACACACCCGTCCAGGGCCTGCGAGTAGAGTGGGCCAGCAGCTCCAACCCAGCTTCCTTTCAAGTACTTTCCATCCACTGATTGGGAGGCGGACCCCTTCCAGCTGAGGCCGAAATGGCCTGCTCCTGATGCCTCCACCTACAAGCCTGAGGAGGAGTTTCTACAGCAGCAGCCACTTCCTTGTGTTTCCTGCAAAGTGCCCAGGCCTACTCCTACAAAGGAGGTTTGGCCTAAACTGCGGGCACCAACTACAGTACCTAGGCCTACTCCCAGCATAGAGGTTTGGCCTGCCCACCAGGTACCAACGAAAGTGCTGCGGCTCACTCCCGACGACGAGGTGGGGCCGAATCAACCAGCACCAACTATTAATCTTAATCCTACAGTGTCCCACTGTAAGGATCCGAACTGGTAGCAGGAAGCATGTACAGGAGGGGGATCCTCTGTGCCAGAGAGGCGATGGCATGGGCCGTACCGGAGGATCAGTTCTAAGGCGTTACTGGTTTTCACCAGAGCATGCCGCAAATCAGGATGGACTTGCTGCGGCGGTAACTCCCAGGTCATATCCTCCGGTAGCGACTCAACCTCTCTGGCAGCTGAGACTGGCGTGGTACAGAAGGGTCAGGCAGAGGCGAAGTCAGACGTAGCGAAAGGTCAGGGCAGACAGCAAAGGTTCTCAGGCGGTAGTCGTTAGCAACGGGATCGGCAACAGGCAGGGGTTACACAATAAACGCTTTCTCTAGGGCACTAGGGCAACAAAGTTCCGGCAAGGACAGGAAGGGGCAGGGTACATTTAAAGGAACTGCTTTATTATTGGATTGGACCAGGCACCAATCAATGGTGCATTGGCCCTTTAAATTTTACACAGCCGGCGCACGTGCGTGCCCTATAGTGCAGGGACGCGCGCACCGGAGACCACATGTCAGGGGAGAAGTTGAGACAGCCGGAGCGAGTGCAGGTAAGTGAAGATGGGACGCGGGACGCGCGCGGGGACATCCCGCAGCGCGGACCGCGTCCCCGCCGGAGACAGAAGTGTCCCCAGTCAGTGTGTCTGACCGGGGCACTCTGCGGGGGCAAACGCAGTGAGCGCTCCGGTCCAGGAGCAGGGACCGGGGTGCTCAGCGTTACACCCACTCTACCCTCACTAATTGTCACATCGAGCGCTCCGGGTCCTGCTTCCTCCCCGGAGCGCTCGCGGCGTGCCTCTGCATGCAGCGCTCCAGTCGGCACCGCTGACCGCGAGCGCTGCTCCCATGTCTCCGGAGGGGACGCAATCCGAGGCACGGGACGTGCCCGCTCTCGGATCGCGCCCCATGTCACTCACCTGCCCCGTCCTCCTTCTGCTCTCTAGGGCGCGCGCTCCGGCTCTCTGAAATTTAAAGGGCCAGTGCACCACTAATTGGTGCCTGGCCCAATCAGTGCAATCACCTCCTTACACTATAAAAACCCACTTCCCCTTCCTGTCCCTGCCGGATCTTGTTACCTTGTGCCCTGAGAAAGAGTTTCTGTGTGTTTCCAAGCCAGGGTTTCCAGACCCCTTGCAGTTGCCCCGGACTACGAACCTTGCCGCCTGCCTTGACCTTCTGCTTTGTCTGACCTTGCCTTGCCTACTCCTTGTGTACCGCGCCTGTCTCAGCTGTCAGTGAGGTTGAGTTGCTATCGGGTGGAACGACCTGGGGGTTACCTGCCGCAACAAGTCCACCCCGCTTTGCGGCGGGCTCTGGTGAAAACCAGTAACCCCTTAGATTCCGTTCCCCTGGTACGGCCCACGCCATCACCTCACTGACACAGAGGATCCACTACCTGTGCCATCCCTGCATACCAGTCCGGATCCTGACAGTAGATCCGGCCATGGATCCTGCTGAGGTCCCGCTGCCCAGTGTCTCTGACCTAACCTCCATGGTCTCCCAGCAATCACAGCAGATCGCGCTACAAGGACAACAGCTGACTCAGTTGACCGCTATGCTGCAACAGCTTCTGCCTCAACAACAGCAACCATCTCCTCCGCCAGCTCCTGCATCTCCTCCGCAGCGAGTGGCCACTCGCAGATTCCACCTGTCCCTACCAGACAAGTTTGATGGGGACTCTAAACTGTGCCATGGGTTCCTGTCCCAGTGTTCCCTACACCTGGAGATGATGTCAGACCAATTTCCTACAGAATGGTCTAAGGTGGCGTTCTTGGTCAGCCTGCTGTCTGGAAAGGCCTTGTCCTGGGCCACACCACTTTTGGGACCGGAACGATCCTGCCACTGCTACTATCCAGTCCTTCTTCTCAGAACTACGCAGTGTCTTTGAGGAGCCAGCCCGGGCTTCCTCAGCCGAGACAGCCCTATTGAATCTTGTCCAAGGGAGTTCTTCAGTGGGTGAATACCCCATTCAGTTCTGCACCCTTGCCTCTGAGCTATCCTGGAATAATGAGGCCCTCTGTGCAACCTTCAAAAAAGGCTTATCCAGTCACATCAAAGATGTTCTGGCCACACATAAAATTCCTGCTACTCTGTCTGAACTCATCCATTTGGCCACCCGCATCGACATGCGTTTCACTGAAAGACGCCAGGAGCTTCGTCAGGAAAATGATCTTGTTCGCACCAGGCGGTTTCCTCCCCTGGCACCTCTCTTCCAGCGTCCTTTGCAATCTGTTCCTGTGCCTTCCGCCGAGGAGGCTGTGCAAGTGGATCAGTCTCGCCTGACCCTACAAGAGAGGACTCGCCGTAGGAATGAAAACCTGTGCCGCCTGTACTGTGCTAGTACTGAACATTTCCTAAAGGACTGTCCTATTTGTCCTCCGTGTCAGGGAAACACTCGCACCTAGTTAACGTAGGAGAGGCATTGCTAGGTGTGAATTCTTCCTCTCCACGATTGACTATACCTGTGCGGATTGCTATACCCGCTAATACTACTTCCTTCTCCGCTGTGGCCTTCTTGGACTCTGGTTCAGCAGGAAGTTTCATTGAAGCCTCCCTAATCAATAGATTCAATATTCCAGTTACCCGTCTTGCCAAACCTCTCTTTATCTCATCCGTCAATGGAGAAAGGCTGGTCTGTACCGTGCGTTACCGCACTCAACCTCTGCTCATGAGTGTTGGACTTCACCATCATGAACATATTGAATTTCTTGTGCTACCCAACTGTACTTCAGAAATTCTTCTGGGCTTGCCCTGGCTCCAACATCACTCGCCTAGCCTCGACTGGGCCTCCGGGGACATTGAGAGTTGGGGATCCTCTTGCCACAAGCGATGTTTCCACCCAGTTTCTTCCTGCCATGTCTCCCTGGCTGCTCCATTGCCAGGTCTTCCTAAGGCCTACCAGGACTATTCGGATGTTTTTTGTAAAAAGCAAGCAGAGGACTGCCCTATTGACTTGCTCCCTGGTACCACACCGCCCCGTGGTAGGATTTATCCACTTTCTGCCCCGGAAACACATGCCATGACAGAGTACATCCAGGCAAACCTCAAAAGAGGTTTTATCCGGAAATCTTCTTCTCCAGCCGGAGCTGGATTCTTTTTTGTGGCCAACAAGGACGGATCTCTTCGCCCTTGTATAGACTACCGCGGACTCAATAAGATCACAGTAAAAAACCGTTACCCTCTACCACTCATCTTGGAACTATTTGATTGATTGCGTGGAGCTAAGATCTTCACCAAACTTGATCTAAGGGGCGCCTATAACCTCATTCGTATACGTATCCGCCTTCAATACCAGAGATGGACACTTTGAATATCTTGTCATGCCCTTTGGTTTATGCAACGCCCCAGCGGTCTTCCAGGACTTTGTCAACGAGATTTTCCGGGACATGCTGTATTCCTGTGTAGTGGTCTATCTTGACGACATTCTCATTTTTTCTTCCAACTTAGAGGAACATCGCCTCCATGTCCGTCAAGTGCTTCAGCGCCTACGCCAAAATCATCTTTACGCCAAAATTGAGAAATGTCTTTTTGAGCGCAGCAGTCTACCCTTCCTGGGATACATAGTGTCCGGTCAAGGTCTTCAAATGGATCCTGATAAGCTATCTGCGGTAATGGATTGGCCACGCCCCACTGGCCTGCGAGCTATCCAAAGATTTCTCGGATTTGCTAATTATTATCGTCAATTCATTCCCCACTTCTCCACCATCGTTGCTCCTGTTGTAGCATTGACCAAGAAAAATGCTAATCTGAAATCCTGGCCACCACAGACAGAGGAAGCCTTTAACCATCTCAAAGCCGCCTTCTCTTCTGCTCCAGTCTTGTCCAGACCAGATCCTTTGAAACCCTTCTTCCTCGAGGTTGACGCCTCCTCAGTCGGAGCTGGAGCTGTTCTTCTACAAAGAAATGCTAAGGGAAAGAATATCACTTGCGGATTTTTCTCCAAAACCTTTTCTCCTCCTGAAAAAAACGATTCCATAGGAGACCGTGAGCTATTGGCTATCAAGTTGGCACTTGAGGAGTGGAGACATCTTCTGGAAGGATCCCTTCATCCCATCACCATCTACACTGATCACAAAAATTTGTCTTATCTTCAATCCACCCAGCGGTTAAATCCTCGCCAGGTTAGATGGTCATTGTTTTTTGCCCGTTTCAACTTTCAAATCCATTTTCGTCCTGCAGACAATATCACGTTCCACCGATGCCTCCGAAGCCGAGACCCCTCCTCAGCACATCATACCTCCTGAGTGCCTGATCTCTTCTGCTCCTGCTTCTCTGGTGCCAGTTCCTCCAGGAAAAACTTATGTTCCTCCACGTCTTCGCCTCCAGACTCTCAAATGGGGTCATTCCTCCCATCTGGCTGGTCACGCCGGAATTAAAAAAAAATCCTTACAGTTGATTTCCAGACACTATTGGTGGTCTTCCCTGAAAAAAGATATGACTGATTTCGTACGGGCCTGTACAGTATGTGCACATGATAAAACTCCACGCCGCAAGCCTGCGGGTCTTCTCCACCCCCTGCCGGTGCCTGAACAGCCATGGTCCCACATAGCCATGGACTTCTTCACGGACCTTCCTTCATCTCATGGCAACACAGTCATTTGGGTGGTTGTTGATCGTTTTTCCAAAATGGCTCATTTCGTCCCACTCCTTGGCCATCCTTCTGCGCCACAGTTGGCGAAGCAATTTTTTCTGCACATTTTTCGTCTCCACGGGCTTCCCATGCATATCGTCTCTGATAGAGGCGTTCAATTTATTTCAACATTTTGAAGAGCGCTCTGCGCTCAATTAAAGATCAAGTTGAATTTCTCGTCCGCCTATCACCCTCAATCCAATGGACAAGTGGAAAGAGTAAACCAGATTCTTGGCGACTACTTGCGGCATTTTCTCTCCTCCCGCCAAGATGATTGGGTTGACCTGCTGCCCTGGGCCGAATTCTCATACAATTTCAAGAATTCTGAATCTTCCTCCAAATCTCCATTTTTTGTGGTGTATGGCTGTCACCCGGTTCCCCCCCTCCCCATTCCCACTTCATCTGCAGTTCCTGCCGTAGGTGAATTGACACAAAGTGTGGCTCTCCGCCAAATACATCCGTTTGCATGTCCCTAGCTACAAGCTTGGTCCTCGGCACCTCGGGCCTTTTAAAAACAAGCTTCATCTTCCCTCTTCTCTTCGCATTCCTAACTCTTTTCATGTGTCTCTTCTCAAACCTCTTGTACTTAACCGCTTTTCTCCCAAGGTCACTGTTCCTGCTCCTATTTCTGGCTCCTCTGATGTCTTCTCCATTAAAGAAATCCTCGCCTCCAAAGACGTCCGAGGTAAAAAAAAAATTTGGGTTAAATTGGGAGAATTGTGGCCCTGAGGAGAGATCATGGGAACCCAAGGCCAATATTTTAGACAAAGATCTCATTCACAGATTCCTCGGTTCTAAAAAGAGGGGGAGACCCAAGGGGGGTACTGTCACGCCTATAGTGCAGGGACGCGCGCGCCGGAGACCACATGTCAGGGGAGAAGTTGAGACAGCCGGAGCGGGCGCAGGTAAGTGAAGATGGGACGCGGGACCGCGTCCCCACCGGAGACAGAACAGAAGTGTCCCCGATCAGTGCGTCTGACCGGGACACTCTGCAGAGGCAAACGCAGTGAGCGCTCTGGTCCAGGAGCAGGGACCGGGGCTCTCAGCGTTACACCCACTCTACCCTCGCTAATTGTCACGCCGAGCGCTCCGGATCCCGCTTCCTCCCCGGAGCGCTCGCGGCATGCCTCTGCATGCAGCGCTCCGGTCGGCTCCGGACGTGCCCGCTCTCGGATCGCGCCCCATGTCACTCACCTGCCCCGTCCACCTTCTGTCCCGTCCCGGCGCACGCGGCCCCGCTCTGTAGGGCGCGCGCGTGCTGGCTCTCTGAAATTTAAAGGGCCAGTGCACCACTAATTGGTGCCTGGCCCAATCAGTGCAATCACCTCCTTACACTATAAAAACCCACTTCCCCTTCCTGTCCCTGCCGGGTCTTGTTGCCTTGTGCCCTGAGAAAGCGTTTCTGTGTTTCCAAGCCAGTGTTTCCAGACCCCTTGCCATTGCCCCGGACTACGAACCTTGCCGCCTGCCTTGACCTTCTGCTATGTCTGACCTTGCCTTGCCTACTCCTTGTGTACCGCGCCTGTCTCAGCTGTCAGTGAGGTTGAGTCGCTATCGGGTGGAATGACCTGGGGGTTACCTGCCGCAGCAAGTCCATCCCGCTTTGCGGCGGGCTCTGATGAAAACCAGTAACCCCTTAGATTCCGTTCCCCTGGTACGGCCCACGCCATCACCTCACTGACACAGAGGATCCACTACCTGTGTCATCCGTGCATACCAGTCCGGATCCTGACACTAATGTGGTGTGGGAAAGCCACATCAATTCCTTGCCTGGTTCTGATGTTGAGTGGGGTAGAGGTTCCAGAAGAGGAGCAGGGCGACACCGCAAGAGTTTATTCTGAAGTGTGACATTCATGTTTTTCTAAAGTTTTGTCTTCACAGACTTTTCTGCAATGTTTAAGAAGTGTGCCCAGCAGGACTATGCTAAGACTGTTCCAGTTGAACCCGTAACCATTAAGCTTTTGTGCCTGGTCCTTAGACCAAGAGACTCCTAGCTGTAGGAGATTCGTAAGTGTGTGCCCGGCTAAACAGCAATAGCCGTGATCTGTGGACTCTTAGTGCAGGTGGACTGATGATCCTTGCATGTCTGTTTACATGTAAATACCTCTACAGTAACATAACATTCTTTTGCATAAATTGCACTTATCAGGTGAATGCACCTGAACCTTGTTGGAGTGTTTAATAAATATTTGTGATAATGTAACTAAATGTAAATGGTTATTGTACACAAAAAATTTAGCTTTATGCACGTGTACACAAAAAGAAAAAAAATTAAATAATAGGTGTTGCAGTACTTGCTAGTAGGTGGCTCTCTCAGCTCCTCTGGGAGTAACATTTCCGTCACCCATCACTAACACCTTTTCAAAGGTCTACACAGGGAAAACCACCCTTAAGGTACCAAGACTGACCCTTTTACGTAATGCTGTACACATAGTACCTCAAACTAATCACTTAAGTGTACTTACCTCACTTAAACTTAGTACACCAAACAACAAAAAATATCTCACACTCAAGTAAAGGCTTTAGGAATTGTAGCCTATGTCATTTTCCAATTCCTGCCACTGTTATGTACACTAACTGTTCTCTTCTTTCTCTTACCTGTGCAAGATGCCCTGCCAGGCCAGTAGGTGCTCTTGCGAGCTAAAATAATACACATAATCAAAAAGGTAACCTAGGTAAGGTTTATCTGTTGTGTTCTAGGGATAAGAGCACGTAGCCAATGGACCCTAGTAGCTAGTTTATTGGTAGATAGCCTCAGGCAAGCCAGTAAAACCCTCAGTGTACTAAGCAGGTAACTAGTGTGGCAAAAATGTCTAGTGAGATTCCAAAATGTCTAGTGAGATTCCAAAATGTCTAGTGAGATTCCAAAATGTCTAGTGAGATTCCAAAATGTCTAGTGAGATTCCAAAATGTCAAGTAGGATGTATCTCATGTAAATAATGTCATCCTGTTACTAAATTCATGAACCAAGTAATCCTGTTCATGAGTTTACCCATGCATATGTTTGCACCTTAAAAAGTTAAATAACCTTATAGTGTTTATACAGCCTGACTAATGGGCATTTGAAAAGTTATGCCCAGGACTGTTATAAAGCAACCTTCACTTCGTCCCTCTGTCTTAGGGGACAGACGTCGAGGCCGACTTATTTTAAGTAAGGGGGTTTGTGGTGTCCCGGTACCGTATTGCATACCGTACCTTGTATGGTGGTCCCCAAAGTCACAGTTCCTATGTTCAGGTAGGGTCCCCCAGTTGGGACAGCCCCTAGTCGCCTCCCCCTTCTCTAATTTTATGTTTATGTGTACATGTTTAATAATGTATATATTTAATATAATGCATATTAGTATACTTACCTTTGTAGCGTCGCAGGACCTTCGGTCATGTGACTATGTTATTTCCTCTATGGTATGTTGGAGGTCCTTGGTCACATGTTTACCCATAATCCTTTGTAAAGATGATTGACAGAAGTAATGGACCAGTGAGCTTTAGTCCAGCCCCTGCCCATATAAGGGAGCTGTAGCCAATTATCGCTCTCTTGGGTTGCTGCTCTCGTGGATGCCGGACTAGCAGGATGGATCTGCGCAACTTTCAAAGACAAGCTAGGCCTGAAACCTGACGGCCTCAGCCTAAACTAAACTGTGAGTTAAAATCTCCATCCCCGCTAAAGCTAGCGTGATAACTGGACCGAATCTAAACCCCTAAATCCAGTGGATCACCGCAACAATTACCTTCCTAAGTTCAATAGACTCACGAGTTCCCAACCACTGTCAATTTCTTAGAGACTTTGCCTGTATAGAGACTGTTCCAGTTATGAAGCTGGCATAAAATCTTCAGTAAAAGTTCTGACTGTTTTCAGCAAACTCTCCGGTTGTGGACATTCAATGATTGCATACCTGCCTATCGCTCTTGGGAAGGGTGGCGGTAGGACAAGCATTGCAGAGGAGCCCTCACTCTGGCGTCACGAATAGAAAGGGTTAATCAGACACCCTTTAATTACCGCACAGCTACACCCCATAATCCCTACACCCCCAGGCTATCACATAGCTGCCAGGTAAGGGACCTCCACTGCCGCTGCCGGTCACGCCACCATTCCCCTGTTCTGCCCGGATTACCATGGGTGGGGAGAACGAGGAACCAAACTTTAACACCCCCCCCCCCCCCCGTCCCCGATTTGCTATTGGTCGGTCGCTTCTGACCGACCACCGACCAACAGCAGGGATAGGAGGGGTGGCACCCCTGCCACCTAACTCCTATCCTTTCAGGGAGATCGTGGGTGTCTCCCTTATTTTCCAGGTCACCAGAGACCCGTATAACCCAGAACCACCGCAGATCGCCGGTCTGAATTGACCGGCGATTTGGGGCAATCGCCAACATGGGGGGTCTCAGGACCCCCCCAGGGGTTTGCACGGGGTGCCTGCTGATAGATATCAGCAGTCACCCTGGTTCGATCCCTGCCCGGCACGTGGCGAGGACCGAAATTCCCACGGGAATTCAGGTACATCTTGGGTCCTTAAGTACCAGGGAGCCAGGGCCTACCCATACACCCTGGGTCTTTAAGGTGTTAAACACTCTCAAATGTGGCATTAGAGTGGCAAGGTATGTAACTATGTAACAACATTGAACATTACCTGTTTCATTTTGTTTTTTGTGTAATTTGCAAATCACAATATTTTGGACACACTACTGGACCTAAATTAGCCAATACTTGGTGGCATTGCTGTTGGAGGCAGTATAGGATAAACTGAAAATGTGTAAGAGGGACAGAGGATGGGACTGGGGAATTGCTTCCTATGAGAATATACTCATCCCGACAGCCACCCACTGATCAACAAGACTGTGTACATGTAGATGGAGTGAAGGGCTACAATAAAGAGGAAGTCTGCATCTCCTCTTCCTCTCCTCTGTAGTGTATGCTCTGACCTGATTTCCCATGACTTTCCAGTAAGACTGATAACAGCCAGCAGAATAAAAAAGATAAAAAAGGAAGACATGTCGTAGTTGGTGCCTCATACCTCCTACATATATAGAGGTTCACATGGCTTACAGCACACATAACATCACAGCAGCATCAGACAATGGAATCTCTCCTGCCTTTATTTGGCAGCTCATACCACATGCCCATTGTCTGAGGCTGCTCTGCTGTATATCAGCATTGCTAAGCCCATGTGAGCCACTATATTTGGGAGGTATGAGCAACCCCCACCACCAATCACTAGATATGTGGTTCATGTATGAAACTTGGACAAGGCTCCCTTATTATGTCCATCTGTATCGGTACTGTATCTCTTCTTTACTTGGCAGATTTTATAACTACATAACATAAAATTCTACAACCGTTACAAAGCAACTGAACGTTATGGGCAGCCATGGTGAAGTTGCATTAGAGTTTTGAACTTTTGCACCATGGCCCATAAGCCTTTAGTTATGCGTGCCTGATCACACATATTTAAAATCACTATGAAGGGGTGTCAATGAATCAAGCAGTGTATCGCTCTTACAAATACATCATATATTTTTATATATGTAACGAACTATTCATTTTCTCATTCCAGGCAAGTTACATATGGGAAACCAAACGCTCTTGATCCATTGCTCCCATCATTGTCATCTATGCTTATAACTCATGTAGTGCCCACATATTTACTGAGTATTCTTTTCATTATACTTGGTATTATTCTTTGAGTACATACTAGCTTTCTGCATTCTGCGATAAATCCACAACCAAATATGCATGTTTTGCATGTGAATTTGCCATGTGGATTTGGAAGAGGGTTAGCTAAAAAAAAAAAAAAAAAAAAAAAATCAGTGTATTAATTAAGACGGGTAGCAGTCCCTAAAAAACAATAAACTGGAATACAGACAAAAAAATTATTTTTGTATAAATGTGGATATTTTACCTACTTATGTAGACCACACATGGAATATTGTGTACAACATTGAGCACCTGCATATAAGAAGGACATTGCAGGTACAAAAGAGGGCGACCAATGAAAATTAGGGCATGGGTGGATTTCAGTCTGACAGGTTATCAAGCTCAGGATTATTTAGTTTGGAGAAAAGACATCTTGGGGACTATTTGGTCACAATGCACAAACATATAAATGGACAGTACAGAGATCTTTCTAGAGATCTTTTTATACCTAGGCCGGTACCATGATAAGGAAACATCCTCTATGTCTAGATCAGGGGTCTCAAACTCCCGGCCGAACGAAAGTTTGTGGCCTGTGTCAGGTATGTAGTGAAGAAAACTGTGTCTTGAAGCAGTTCTGTGTACTGAGCAGAGCAGAGACTGCACACACACCCCATCAACCAATCACAGTGTCTCAGCACTCAGCACAGTGACGCAGCACTTTCCTCAGCTATTCGGGACACAGAATGCTTCAAGACACAGTTTTCTTCACTACTCCGGAGAGGAGAAGCGCAGAGCAGGATAGGTAAGGTTGTCTATGTGTGTGTCTGTCTGTCTGCGTGTGTGCATGTGTGTGTCTGTCCGTCTATGTGTGTGTGTGCATGTGTGTCTATGTGTGTGTCTGTCTGCTTGTGTCTATGTGTGTGTGTATGTGTCTGTCTATGTGTGTGTGTGCATGTGTGTGTGTCTGTCTGCTTGTGTCTATGTGTGTATGTCTGTCTGTCTATGTGTGTGTGTATGTGTCTGTCTATGTGTGTGTGCATGTGTGGGTGTCTGTCTGCTTGTGTCTATGTGTGTGTGCATGTGTGTGTGTGTCTATGTGTGTGTGCATGTGTATGTGTCTGTCTGTCTATGTGTGTGTCTGTCTGTCTGCTTGTGTGTGTGTGCCTGTCTGTCTGTGTGTGTGCATGTGTGTGTGCCTGTCTGTCTATGTGTGTGTGCATGTGTGTGTGTCTGTCTGTCTATATGTGTGTGCATGTGTGTGTGTGTGTGTCTGTCTATGTGTGTGTGTCTGTCTATATGTGTGTGCATGTGTGTGTGCCTGTCTATATGTGTGTGCATGTGTGTGTGTCTGTCTATGTGTGTGTGCATGTGTGTGTGTGTCTGTCTGTCTATGTGTGTGTGTGTCTGTGTGTGTATGTGTCTGTGTGTGTGTGAGTCGGGGGGTAGAGGGGTAATCGAAAATGCTACCTAATGTGGGGAACCTACTACTACCTAATGTGGGGAACCTGCTACTACCTAATGTGGGAATTCTGATTCTACCTAATATGGGGAACCTGCTTCTACCTAATGTGGGGAACCTGCTACTTCTTAATGTGGGGAACCTGCTTCTACCTAATGTGGGGAATCTGCTTCTACTTAATGTGGGGAAACTGCTACTACCTAATGTGGGGAACCTACTGCTACCTAATGTGGGGAAGGGGAACCTGCTACTACCTAATGTGGGGAACCTGCTGCCTACCTAATGTGGGGGAAACTGCTGCCAACCTAATGTGGGGAACCTGCTGCCTACCTAATGTTGGGAACCTACTACTACCTAATGTGAGGAACCTGCTACTACCTAATGTGGGGAACCTGCTTCTACCTAATGTGGGGAACCTGCTTCTACCTAATGTGGGGAAACTGCTACTACCTAATGTGGGGAACCTGCTGCCTACCTAATGTGGGGAACCTGCTGCCTACCTAATGTGGGGAACCTGCTGCTACTTAATGTGGGGAACCTGCTGCCTACCTAATGTGGGGAACCTGCTGCCTACCTAATGTGGGGGAACCTGCTGCCAACCTAATGTGGGGGAACCTGCTGCCAACCTAAAGTGGGGAACCTGCTGCCTACCTAATGTGGGGAACCTGCTACTACCTAATGTGGGGAACGTGCTGCCTACCTAATGTGGGGAACCTGCTGCCTACCTAATGTGGGGAACCTGCTGCCTACCTAATGTGGGGAACCCCCAGAAGTAGCACCCCCATCATCCGTCAGCTCATGCTATTACCACACGGGGTAGGGGGAATGGGGGGGTTGCTGGTGGATGATGGGGGTGCTTCTGCTGGTGGAGGGTGTTGCTGGTGGATGATGAGGGGCGTATGATGAGGGCATTATATGTAATGGGCGCATGCGGCCCAGCCTCATCCAGCTGCTACCTCCAGTGGCCCCCGGATAATTTGAGTTTGAGGCCCCTGGTCTAGATGAAAGAAGGTAACATTATCACAGACGAGGTTCTTTACTATAAAAGCAGTGACTATGGAACTATGGAATTTTGGAGATGAGACATCGATCCAGGAGGGAAATTTTTCCCCTACTATGTGGCAAGTGGCATAAGTTTTTTTTATTGTTATCATGTAAAAGATAGATAGATAAATAGATAGACTGGAAAACAGATATTAACCCCTTAACGACAATGGATGTAAATGTACGTCGTGGTGACATGATACTTAGCGCACCATGACCTACATTTACGCGCCGCCATGATCGTGAGCACCAGAGCCGTGCTCGTGTCATGCCCGGCAGGTCCCGGGTGCTATCAGCAGCCAAGGATCCACCGGTAATGGCGGACATCCGCGATCGCGCGGATGTCCGCCATTAACCCTTCAGATGCCGTCCTCAATACAGATCACGGCATCTGCAGCAGTGCGGTACTTTGAATGGATGATCGGATCGCCCACAGCGCTGCCGCGGGGATCCGATCATCCAGCATGGCGGCCGGAGGTCCCCTCACCTGGCTCCGGCCGTCTCCCGGGGTCTTCTGCTCTAGTCTGAGATCGAGCAGACCAGAGCAGAAGATGACCAATAATACTGCGCAGTGCTGTGTCCTATACATAGCACTGAACAGTATTAGCAATCAACTGATTGCTATGAATAGTCCCCTATGGGGACATGAAAAGTGTTTAAAAAAAAAAGTAAAAAAATGTAAAATAAAAAGTAAAAAAATTTGAAAAATCCCCTCCCCCAATAAAAAAGTAAAATGTCAGTTTTTCCCATTTTACCCCCAAAAAAGAGTTACAAAAAATAATTAATACACATATTTGGTATTGCCGCGTGCATAAAAGTCTGAACTATTAAAATATATTGTTAATTATCCTGTACGGTGAACGTCGTAAAAGTAAAAAAAAATTTCAAAAAAACAAAAGTCCAAAATTGCTGCTTTTTTGTCACATTTTATTCTAAAAGTTTTTTTTTATAAAAAATGTATAAAAAGTAAAACCTAAGCAAACATGGTACTGATAAATACTACAGATCATGGCGCAAAAAATGAGCCCTCATATCGCCCCATATACGTAAAAATGAGAAAGTTATAGGTGGTCAAAATAGGGCAATTTCAAACATACTAATTTTGTTAAAATGGTTTGAGATTTTATTTAAGCAGTACAATGCTTAAAAGCATATAACGTGGGTATCATTTTGATCGTATTGACCCACAGAATAAAGAAAGCATGTCATTTTTACCGGAAAGTGTACAGTGTGAAAACAAAACCTTCCAAAATTTGCTAAATTGCAGTTTTCTTTTCAATTTTCCCACACAAATAATATTTGTTTGGTTGCGCCGTACATTTTATGGTAAAATAAGTGATGTAATTACAAAGTACAATTGGTTGTGCAAAAAACAAGCCCTCATATGGGTCTTGTTATAAGAGAGTTGGGATTTTTAGAAGGCGAGGTGGAAAAAACGAAAAGGCAAAAATAAAATTGGTCTGGTCCATCATTCCAAAATGGTCCTGGTCCTGAAGGGGTAAATATTTACTAAATGTAATACTTTTATTACTAATGTAATAACTTGGATATTTAAGCCTCCATTCATATGAATAAAAACTATACAGAATCATACATACTAAACTGATTTGTGATGATAGATGGAGAGAGAGAGAGAGAGAGGGGGAGAGAGAGAGAGAGAGAGAGAGAGAGAGAGAGAGAGAGAGAGAGAGAGAGAGAGAGCAATAGAAAATAAAACTAAAAAGAATAATGTATAATAAACAAGCTGCTTAGTCGCAGTGACTGAAAAATCCAATGTACATGAACCTGATTGTCCCATTTTACTTCTACATCACAGAGTCTTTCTGACAACCTGTAAAACTGTCTTACCAGGGGGATTATTACTACACTGTTAGCCCATGGTATTTTGAAAGAAATAACAACAGAGTTTATGGAGATCATATATTTAAAAATGGCAAATGATTGTGTATTTTATTGTCCTGCTAGATTTATTATCTTATCATAAAATAAGTATTTCTGTATGTTTTAAAAATACAGTGGTCATCCATCCATATTGGTATCAATTAAACTTCTGTCATTTGCTCATTACAGTATGAAAGCCACATTATTGCCTGTGAACCGTAAACTATGTTTTGGAATGTAATACAGTTTAGATTTTCATTTAGAAGCCATAAAACTGTTCACTAAAGTTATGTTGGGGGAAAAAAGATCGAAAGTGCTAAACCAACCTGCAGAATATAAAATCTTTTCATATCATTTTTATGACAAGAAACATGAGTCCTAAAGGTTTAATGTTACCTTGCTTTTATAGAAGGGTTTTTTAATTCCTGATTCCAGTTATGGTTTGGCAAATGAACTGTGACATTAAAAACTTCAGGATCTACAGACTGCAGAAGCTTTATAATGTAGCATTTCCTTATATCATAAACACATTGTCACCATAGACATTCACCTCTATTAAGAAACCCATGTATTGCATATTGCACATATACCCATATTAATATACAGCCTTAAATCTTACTGTGAAAATAAAGTAATTTTAGAATATGTCCGGCTTTGAACATTATTTCAGAATTTACATGTTGAGTTAATTTTCATTAAAAAAAAGTTGAGTCAGTTTGTAAATACATTACTTACATCACAACATGGTTGTAAACTACATTTCTTCTCCCTTTTTTTAACTTTGTTTTGGGGTGCCTTTAGGAATTATTATTGTTGTTCTGTATTGCTATGCCATGTTATACTCTGCAATTTGTGTGAGTACCTCTACCTGTTTAGGCTTGATTGACATCAGTGTGTTTTTATATTTGTTTCCTAGATCCATTGATTTCAATGGGTAATTTTTTATTTCTACTAGTATTACTTAGCATTAATTGTGCTTAATGTCTGTTATTTTTATGGAAGAAAAAATGCACTTTTGTTTTAATACATTTTACATTGAAGTCTATGGTGATGGAAGTACAATCCATTATTGCCACTGGGCATGCTCAAAAAATAAAAACACAAAGGAAGTAAGGCCAGATCACGTGACCTTAAATGTAAATAGTCAAAGAATAAAGAACAGACATTATTAGATGGAGGAACGGATTTAAACTCATGTTAACCCCTTAAGGACTCAGCCCATTTTGGCCTTAAGGACTCAGACAATTAAATTTTTACGTTTTCATTTTTTCCTCCTCGCCTTCTAAAAATCATAACTCTTTTATATTTTCATCCACAGACTAGTATGAGGGCTTGTTTTTTGCGCGACCAGTTGTCCTTTGTAATGACATCACTCATTATATCATAAAATGTATGGCGCAACCAAAAAACACTATTTTTGTGGGGAAATTAAAACGAAAAACGCAATTTTGCTAATTTTGGAAGGTTTTGTTTTCACGCCGTACAATTTCTGGTAAAAATGACATGTGTTCTTTATTCTGAGGGTCAATACGATTAAAATGATACCCATTATTATATACTTTTATATTATTGTTGTGCTTTAAAAAAATCACAAACTTTTTAACCAAATTAGTACGTTTATAATCCCTTTATTTTGATGACCTATAACTTTTTTATTTTTCCGTATAAGCGGCGGTATGGGGGCTCATTTTTTGCGCCATGATCTGTACTTTTTTTTGATACCACATTTGTATATAAAAAACTTTTAATACATTTTTTATAATTTTTTTTTTAATAAAATGTATTAAAAAAGTAGGAATTTTGGACTTTTTAAATTTTTTTTCGTTCACGCCGTTCACCGTACGGGATCATTAACATTTTATTTTAATAGTTCGGACATTTACGCACGCGGCGATACCAAATATGTCTATAAAAAATGTTTTTTACGCTTTTTGGGGGTAAAATAGGAAAAAACGGACGTTTTACTTTTTTATTGGGGGAGGGGATTTTTCACTTTTTTTTTACTTTTACTTTTACATTTTTTTACATTTTTTTTTACACTTGAATAGTCCCCATAGGGGACTATTCAAAGCAATACCATGATTGCTAATACTGATCTGTTCTATGTATAGGACATAGAACAGATCAGTGTTTTCGGTGATCTTCTGCTCTGGTCTGCTCGATCACAGACCAGAGCAGGAGACGCCGGGAGCCGCACGGAGGAAGGTGAGGGGACCTCCGTGCGGCGTTATGAATGATCGGATCCCCGCAGCAGCGCTGCGGGCGATCCGATCGTTCATTTTAATCGCGAACTCCCGCAGATGCCGGGATCTGTATTGATCCCGGCACCTGAGGGGTTAATGGCGGACGCCCGCGAGATCGCGGGCGTCGGCCATTGCCGGCGGGTCCCTGGCTGCGATCAGCAGCCGGGATCAGCCGCGCATGACACGGGCATCGCTCCGATGCCCGCGGTTATGCACAGGACGTAAATGTACGTCCTGGTGCGTTAAGTACCACCTCACCAGGACGTACATTTACGTCCTGCGTCCTTAAGGGGTTAATGGTCCATTATTTTAATGGACCTTTCCAAGAAATCATTTCAAACAACGGTATCCATTAAAAATGTGGTCTCTTAGATGACAATAATGGATGTAATAGAACGTATGTTCCTAACACTAATGTGAATATAACCTTAGCCTAAAGTTGGAAAAGGGCTGGTGGACAGCTGCACAAAGCAGTACTGCCATACCTTGTCACAGTAGCTGGCACCAGGAAATAATGATCTCTGAATCCCAACTTGTAGGAGGACATGTGAGAAGGGGCCCTGCACTAATTTGATGCATCATTGTGGCCAGGGGGATAGGTGGTTTTTGGTGCTATTGAGGAAGTTGCAGTGGGACCACATGTGGTGACCTCCTTTAAAAGTGTGAAGAGAGAAGCCCTGTGTCACAGCCAAAGAGTAAGATGGCAGACTGAAGAAATTGTGTGACATAGAGTTGATAGAGTCGGAGGGAGTGAGATAACTGCTGTATACTAGTGTTGAGCGGCATAGGCCATATTCGAATTTGCGATATGTCACGAATATATGGACGAATATTCGTCATATATTCGCTAAATTCGCATATTCGTAATATTTGGATTATATTTCCGGATATGTGAAAATTAGCATATTAAAAATTAGCATAAACGAAAATTTGCATATGCAAACAATTAGCATATGCGAAAATTAGTATAAGCGAAAATTTGCATGTGTGGAAATTTGCATATGCTAATTTTCACATATGCGAAAATTCGTACGCCAGTCTCATACAGTAGTATTAGAGCCTTCTTTACACCACACAAGCTGGAAGCAGAGAGGGGTGATCACTGTGATGTGTACTGTGAAAAAAAAAAAAAGATTATTGGCAATTGTGAATATATAGTGCTATATTTGCGAATATGCGATATTCACAAATAAATTTCGCATTGCGAATATTCGCAAGCAACACTACTGTATACTAGAGGTTGGACCAATGAGACTGGAGGAATGTGCACAGGAAGGCACAAGGGGTGAGAGGGGGTATTTTCCCCATCAGAAATAGTCCTTACTCAGATTTTGGTAAACAATGCCAATTGGGCAACTACACCAAATTATAAAATATAAGCTTTAATCCACCAAACTAAAATAAAAAAATTGACACATAACATAAATCAACACATTCTGTCTACAGTTGTGTATCGTAATAATCACATCTTGGACTACCAAAATAAACATAAAGCAGCGGAGAGGATGCAAAGGGAAAGTGCTCACTCTAGTCCAAGAGGCAGTCTCTTCCTGCCTTTTGGAGTTCCTAACCCTACTAACAAGGTGGCCTCAAACACAGTGACACCTCTGGCAATATTTGCCTGACTCCTGGAGAATTTATATTGTCTCCACCAATTTTGGCAAACAATGCTCCTATGTAACAAATCAAATAAATCTGTGGCTCAAGGAAAAAATTTTATATAGGCAGAAAATGGAATAAAAATGTGATACATAAATCACAATTCTCTATAAAATATGGTTCACATATATACTGTCACACCCACAGGGCCCATTATGGTATGACATCAACTCACATATGTATGATACCAAAAACACTAAAATATACCCTATACAATAATATAAATTACTTTGTGCACTCAAATAGACTTTGACAGTCCTGCCGATAAAAAATATATATTCCACTCTTGAAAACAGATGACAAGAGTTTCATCCAAAGAACGCAGTTGTTCTGTTTAGGCTCTGAGACACCCTGTAATGGGCTACAATTGTGATGTCACTTTCACAAGAATGTTAGTAGATATACTGAGAATCTCAGTCTCCGCCTGGTCTAACATAGAAACATAGAAGGTGTTGGCAGATAAGAACCATTTGGTCCATCTAGTCTGCCCAATATTCTGAATACTATGAATAGTCCCTGGCCCTATCTTATATGAAGGATAGCCTGATGACTATCCCATACATGCCTAAACTCCTCCACTGTATTTGCAGCAACCACTTCTGCAGGAAGGCTATTCCATGCATCCACTACTCTCTCAGTAAAGTAATACTTCATCATATTACATTTAAATATTTGCCCCTCTAGTTTAAAACTATGTCCTCTTGTGGTAGTTTTCTTCTTTTAAATATTAGTATAATAGTATTTAAAAGTTTCTATCATATCCCCCCCTTCCCCGTCACATCTTTCTTCCACGCTATACATGTTCTCTCTATCTACTGCTAATACCTCTCCCTATACACCCAAGCATTCTGCTAACATTTCCTGCTGCTCTATGAAGTTGTCTGCCTACCTTTAAGTCTTCTGAAATAATGACCCCTAAATCCCTTTCCTCATATACTGAGGTTAGGACTGTATCACATAGTCCCAGGTGCATTATCTTGCACTTATCCACATTAAACTTTAGTTGCCAGAATTCTGACCATTCTTCTAGTTTACCCAAATCCTTCTCCATTTGACATACCCCTCCAGGAACCTCAACCCTAATGCCTGTACCGGGATTAGGTGTAGATTGGTACACTGTACAACTCACCCATCTGGCGTGTTTTCCACAGGTAGGACCGTCTGTATAAATCTCCACTCCGGCCCCGCTTTGATGCTGCTGCCTGATGGAATCACGAGCAGGTTGGATCAAATGGTAAGGACCAGTGGCTTGAGTCACGGTCTAGCTCCTGCTTGGAGAAGATAGTCACCAGCACTCTTAGGTCAGATGGGTAGTTGGCACAGATCATTTAAATAGTAAAGTCCCGACTCTTCCGTAAGGTGGCCTCCTTGTGGTGTCTCAGCGATCGTTCCTCCAGAGATGGTGGTAAACCACAGAGCAAGGAAACAAAGCAGGATTTCCCACTGTATGGTTGTCACGATCACACCCTATCAGTCCAGCCAAGACGCTAGAGAGAGTGTGATGGTGCAAGGGTTAAAGCCGCCAGACCTCTGGGTATCCACTACTAGTCTCAGCAAGTCACCAAATTAACCCTTAGATAAATGTGTTTCCACCAGAGCTGCCTTCAGAAAGGTGAGCTCCTAAATTTAGAGATCAAAGACCAGAGCTGATTAATTAAACATTTAATCTGATAAAAGGTATCACAGTGCTATGCATATAATAATAATAATAATAATAATAATAATAATAATAATAATAATAATAATAAAAAAGACATACAGTTACAATAATATGGAAGTGTTTAGCAAGGCAAGTTCAGAAAACAAAAGATGAAGTTCTTACAGCATGATGATATAGCAGTCCTTGTCCGTGAGAGTCCAGCTGTTCTTAGGATGGTCTTGTCAGCTTGTTGCACAGCATTTAACACCCTCAGTCTAGCATTGTTTTAAATATCATATCTGCTTTCTTGGGAGGGAGACTCCATTCCCCCCTCCCCTCTGATCCCACCAGGGGGTCTTCTCTCTTCCTGGCCCCTTATCTGTTTGATTATAGGATGGGACCAGAGTGCATGACTTCAAAAAAGCCTTTGACTTCAAAGGAGATGTAAACAAACAGCCAGACCCCCAATAAAATGCAATACACAAACCCACAGTCTGAATGACCTCTCACCCAAGGCTTGTATAATACATCACACAGTTATAATTATAATACACATATAGGATTTTAATAATCAGGCCTTGGGCCTGACAATGATAAATACATACTGGGGTATAAAAATAGAAATATAAAATAATTTTCAGATGCGTTTAAAGACTGCCATAGGTCTCTTCTTCAGTGAAGTAAAGAATGGTCATATTTATTTTTAGCAATAACAAAATAATGAAAAACAATATTTATGGAAATAAGGGGTTAAGTTGGAGCTACCTTAGTGGCAAGTAGTAATCCAACATTCAGTTTCTTTATTTCTTTACTGAAGCCATTCCACCCACACTCTGGTGACCTGAATCCTACAGGTAAAACACATTTGAGTTTAAATTTCAAATCTAATAATGTACATAAACTGTATATTTTACATTAAAAGGATACTCTTGTCTCCTTTTCGAATAAAAATGAGCTTACAAGGTTTATATACATTACCAATCTTACCAAATGAAGATAGATTTACTTGGCTTGGCAGCAGCTCTGTGTTGCCTAGCATTACTTAAAGTGGTATTTTCTTTTTTAACTTTTGCGTCAGTGTAGAGAAGTTAACTAAAAATTTGTAATAAACGTGTTACCTTTGTTTAGTGGTTTCTGGCTTTTTTTGTGTCGTAAAATTATAGATAAGTCAGGTATCTACACACCTTAAGTATGCAGTACTCCCAGTCTAGGTCAAATAAAGTACTCAGTGGTCCCCAGAAGTTTCTTATGTGCAACATACAAAATTTGTGTTGTCTCCTGGGGACCACTGCGGGCCAAGTCAGGTGGTCAAAGGGGGCTTGACTCCTTCTTGTTTTGTTTGTCAAGCCAGTCCTCTTCATTACCCATGTGACAGCACTCAGTGTGTTCTCTGTTCAATGTCTCGGTACTAGTTTAAACAAGGGGTTACACTGGAAAGTAGAGCTGCATTTGGCCACATACACATTTGTACACAGCTGTGAGTGTTCAGGAAAGAAATCTCTAAATGGCAGCAGCCTTGTGGATGAAAGGACCCACAAAAGTGCTGGACTACCCATCCATTGGCAGGTGCAGCCCCACAAGTAATCCCTATATAAGAAAGGCAGGAGTAGAAGGTAGCACCCCCAAAGAGCAGCACAGAGGAACTGGAAAAGAGTCATCAACCATCTTGAGTGCAAGCTTAAGAGGACCTTTGGGGGACCTGTGGCACATCTCTTTGAGAATTTTTTTATGTTGGTGTTCTTCAACTGTTCAACTAAGCATATTATCACACTAAGTAAGAGCCTTGACTACTAAGTGTTTGTGCCCCTTTTGTGAACTTAAAATGTCCACGTGGTTTGCCTCAATGTGAGAAGGCAAGTAAAGTAATTTGTTCATACAAAATAGTTCTATGTCATCCCAGCAAAGGGAAAACCAAAGCTGGTGGCATAGTCCTGATAGTTGCCATTGGAGACATCCTTAATTCAGTGGGGAGACTGCTGAGGTCCTAGTGGTGAAATACAAGCCGATCAAATTGTTTGCAATATCTTATGAGGATAACATGAAGGATCTATGCCACATCCAGCAAAACACATAACATGTACTGTACAGTACTGGTAAGATGTAGTTCCTACATAAAGCCAGACATGTACAATACAGTAATGGTACAGGCACAGGACTTATGAAATTAGCAAACGTCGTGCCCATTCACAAGAAAGGTAGTAGGGAGGAATCAAGCAACTATAGGCCAGTAATTCTGACATCAATAGTGGGGAAACTAATGAAAACCCTTCTAAATGATAGGATTGTGGAACATCTAAAATCCCATCGTTTGCAAGATGAAAAACAACATGGGTTTACTTCAGGGAGATCATGCCAAACAAATCATTGATTTTTTTTGACTGGGTGACGAAGTCAGAGGGGCAGTAGACATCACATATCTACATTTTAGCAAGGCTTTTGACACTGTCCCACATAGAAGACTTATCAATAAACTACAGTCATTGAGCTAAGACTCCCATATTGTTTAGTGGATAAGGCAGTGGCTGAGTGGCAGACAACAGAGGGTTGTAGTCAATGGAGTATATTCAGAGTAAGGTCTTGTCACCAGTGGGGTACCTCAGGGATTGGTACTGGGACCAATTTTGTTTAATATCTTCATTAGTAATTTCGCAAAAGGTCTCGATGGTAAGGTATGTCTTTTTGCTGATGACACAAAGATATGAAACAGGGTTGATGCTCCTGGAGGGATACGCCAAATGGAAAAGGATTTAGGCAAACTAGAAGAACTCTGGCAACTGAAATTTAATGGGAATAAGTGCAAGATAACACATCTGAGGCATAAAAACCCAAGGGCAGAATATGGAATATTTTACAAAGTCCTGACCTCAGTATCTGAGAAAAGGGATTCTTGCTGATACAAGAAAAACATCAATAAATATAAATTTTAGGGTTCCCCCCTCCAGGCATGTCACATGATGGCAACAATTGGGACTCCCATAAAGCCAATGGACAATGTACACTTTATGCTGACTTGTGGAGTATTAATGTCTCTCTAATTAATGACAAATCATGAACAACTGATAACATATGCCTTCCCATTAAAGATGTTGCGGACATAATTATTTTCCTTATGGGCTTTGACGTCGATTAACCCTTTAGAATGGTGACAAGGCATGTTGGTGCTTTTACTGTTCTTAATGAATCCCTTAGATCCCCCCTCATGGTGCACAGCTATTTCTTATTATCTCCTTTTAAGGAGGTGGGGGCCAGAACTGGACTGTTTGCCAGCAGTACTCACACCTGGGCTTCCTGTCCCTTACTTTACTGGCTAATCACAGAAAAGCTCCTTCTCTCTGCCATGCCATGACATAAATAGACTGACAAAGTGCTGGAGGATGATTTACAGTACAGTACTATAGATGGCATGTGGCAGAAACAGGATAACAGAAAAAAGGGGTTACTTCACAAAAGCAGCCATGCTCTAAGCAGTGAACTGTTCATAATGATAGTGACTAAACAGCAGCAAATAGGATGACAGCATGGAACGAATTATATCATATATGCATTTCTAGTCTAAGAAGTGTAAAACTGTTGTTAATAATGATAATTACAGCAATTACAGGGCCATTTCATTCAATAGGCAGCACTGTGTACATAGTAAAGGCAATTTCTCATAACTTTTTGGTTGGTCAGAGACAAGGGGGAAACAGGGATTTACCCTTTAGGTAGGTGGGCAGGAAGGTGTGGAAGCAGACAGGCTCACTATATATGCACACATCTAAGCCCAGCCCCTACTTCCTGTGTTCCATCTTGGGCTCTTTGCTACTAAAGATGGATTTTCCCTAACAACAGTCAGTGAAGAGCAGTTTTCAGGACAGTGAGACGTTTAGTGGTCAAGATTTAGTTTTTTTTTTTTTTTCCATATTTGGGACATAAAATCATTGACAAATATGTTAGAAATAACTTGAAGAACAAAATGGAGTGAAGTTGTTTGAAATGACAGTGACCATTTAATTAAATTTGATCCTATTGTCTGTGACTTATTAACCCCTAGAGGAAGCAGCACGCTTCATACATGGCTGGCTAATGCCGGACATCACTAACCTGGTGTTGTCTGGCATTTACCCTTTAAACTCCACAATCAGAGTTGATTGCAGCATCGAAAAGTACTAAAATTTGTTGCTGGTTAGGCAAAGAAGATGATCGGATTAAGGACCACTGCAGCAAAATCGTGGGGTCCCGATCAGCTATGGCACAGTAAGGTTCAGTGTATGCAATGGAAAGCTATAGTATAATACCTAGTCCCGCTGCTCTGGCTGTAATCACGCCCCCTCAGTGTGATTAACAGATTGTGTCATCGCTTTGCTCAGTCTGCTTAGGGAGCAGAACTTTGATGAGGGTTGTAGTTACAGCCAGAGCAGCGGGACTAGGTGAGTATAGCTTCCCAGCCATGGGACTACTTACGGGGCTGGTGGGGAACACTTTCTCACATCATATCCTCATCATCCCTGACAGCATCTCCCGGGGAAGGGGATTGCCAAGCATTATATATGGTAAAATCTCATGACAGGAGTTAATAAATAATACAAATCCTTATTATGTCCTTAGTGAAATAAAATAATAATACCCTAAAACTATTAAACACATGATTGTTATCAGGTATTTTTTCTAGTAATTCTGCATATGACTATTCTGGCATTACCATCTTTATCACACAGGACCCTGTATTTTAGTGAGTGCTCCATGTTCCGTGTTTATTAGCCGTCGACATATGTACAGGTGTTAAATTTTTTTAGGATAAAACAAATATGTGATTGACAGTGCAAGTTATATTTTTGCCATTGAGTGCTCCAGCTGTTGTTGCTGTTTTTTCTCGGTTTTAATTATTTTGCGCCAGACAAAGTGCCAGTTTAGTTCCCACTTGGGACTATACTATTCGTATTGGTTCCAATCTGTCTTACATAAACTTTTTAATCAATTTCAAGTGAGATTCTCTTGTCAGATAAAGAAAGGGAGCTGTGGGGAATTTCATATCCATTAGCAAATCCTAAGATGTTGTAATTAGTGGAAACAATAACTATCAGTATTGCAATGCCTTGCCACATATAACTACAGCAAATGACTTGACACTCAATTACTCCACTTTTCCCCGGTACAAGCTCCGGAGGTGTATTTAATCTGATAAATGTAAAAGTAAATTTACACTATCATGTTGCTGTATCAAATCTGTAGTGAAATATGTATTGTGTTCTGTCTATGACAACACCATATATTTTTATAAAACATGACACCGTGTTTTCTTTTTTATTAGAAGAACATCATTTATCAGGAATGTCTAAGGTATCAGAGGGATTTGGAGCAGATCCTGATAGCACAAATAGTATTTATGTTTTGTATGGCAGGACTTGAATGAATATAATTTTATGTCAAATAAGGCTAATTTACACTGAAATATAGGCCATGATTTTACGCGTTTATATTTTATCACCAGTAATTTAGAAGGACCTGTCACCCTACAAATTGTCTGCTCTAGAAAATACAAAAATACTTCTATTTCCCATATCCTTATACCTTTCCTTTCCCTTGGCGCCATTGCCCCATCATCCCTGCTAGAAATGTATGAAAAATTGCCAAATGGGTATTACCAATTTCCTTTTTCATGCGTTGCGTGTCTTTATAGTGTGACGGTATGCAACAAGTGCTAACATTGTCCGTACACAGTGTCAATATTAGGACATGCTCAGATGTTGAGTCAAACATTATATTAATGGATTTATGAGATATATGATTCCTGACCCTGACATGTCACTCTAACACTGACATGTGACTCTGATACCTTATTGATATGAATCTGATGCTTGGCCCCTGAAGACAACATGTGACTACTCTGATTGTTAGAATCAGCATGAGTATTAGATACAATGTTTCAGATTACATCTAAAATGATGTCTGACTCTCCTCTGACATTCTTCAGAACGTCAGGATAAGTATTAGACAAAATGTATGTTCTAACTAACAGTATAATCTCAGTTGTGTCTGTCACTCTTTTCCTGGTTAGAGTCAGGTATTGAAGCTAGATATCAACATTAGGGGGTTAGAATTAGGTGCCTCGTCAGATGTCACAGTCAGATGTGAGCATTACACGCCTGGTATAAGAGAAAAATGTATTTTCTTCCATTTCTTGGCCCAAGGAATTCTCTTCTTGATCCTCAGTATTGGCTTCTTTGCAGCAATTCACCCATAAAGGTCTGATCCTTGTAGTCTCCTCTGAAGAGCTGATGTTGACAAGTGTATGATACTGGATCTTTAGGAAACATTTCTGTAGGCTATAATCCGAGGTGCAGTTAATTTGCGCTTTTTGAGGCTAGTAACTCTAATGAACTTTTGTCTGAAACAAAAGGAAGAATTTATTATTCCTTGTGGCAAAGCAAAACTAGCAAAACTGCAAAAAAACATTTTTTCAAGCTTCACCTTTAAACAAAAAGTTTTGTGCAGAGTGGGACATATGGGATGTGGGATGTATTTTTTTTACACGAAAAAATTTACATGCCTGTTAACTGAAAACCATTCAAGAAGTTGTGTAGTTCTTTCTAGTCTGACAGTGCTCTCTGCTGCCTCTGTCTATGTCAAGAGCTGTCTGGAGCACGAGAATTTAAATATTAGGATTTTCTCCTGCTCTGGACAGTTCCTGACACAGAGGTGGAACTGTGGTCAGACTGGAAAGAACTACACAACTTTTTCTAGAGCATACAGCAACTGATAAGTACTGGGAGGATTAAGATTTTTAAATAGAAGTCATTTAAATATCTGTATGACTTTCTGGCACCATTCATAGTTTTCAATAGACAAAAAAAAAAAAAAACAGACAACAAAAAACAAAACCTAAACCGTGTAAAGAAAATGTGTGTCCATACTTTTCACTGGTACTGTAGATATGTATAAGATGTGCATATTCCAATTATTTATAACATTAAAATCACTGAGAGGTGGTGAACAGCATTGATTATCTTGTGGTATTGGACCTACCTATGGTCCATATATATTTGGCAGCAAATAAACAGTCATTTCTTGAAGTCATGTGCTGGGAGCAGAAAAATTGGGCAACAGCAAGGCTGTACTGTTTACGGTACAGCAACAAAATTGCTGTAAAAATAGCTCAAAATGTAACCATGCTCTGCATAATCGTAATGCAATTGCAATTAATGCAATATAAAATTGGACTATTTTTACCATAATTTTAGAAAATGGAGTTTCTGCGGTACTGCTAATCAAATGCCAAGTGTGAACACAACCTAAGGAACTGAGTGGCTTTGACAAGGGCCAAATTGTTATGGTTAGACAACTGGGTCAGAGCACCTCCAAAAATAACAGGTATTATTGGGTGACTCTGCTATGCAATGGTTTGTACCCACCAAAAGTGGTCCAAGGAAGTGAAACCAGTGCCTATCTAGTCCAATACCACAGAAGAGCTACTGTATTACACATTGCTGTAAAAATTACTGCAGACTATGATAGAAAGTTGTCAGAATAAACAATGTATTTCCGCTTGCTGTGTATGGGGCTATGTAGACATAGCTTTGTCAGAGTGACTATGTTTAATGCAGAAAGCCCCTACAATGGTCATGTAAGCATCAGAACTGGACTATAGAGCAAAGGAAGAAGATAGTCTTGTATTATCAATCCTATTTTCTGATGCCAAGAGAAATACCAGGTTAGTGATGCACATGATATTATGATGTGCTATGGGTAAGCTGGTGGAGGCAGTGTGATGCTCTTGGCAGTTGTCAACTGGGAAAACATAGGTGGACATTTTTGCAGATGTTACTGTGATCACCTACCCAGGGGCGTAACTAGAGAATTTGGCACCCGGGGTTGACCCTTTATTTGGCACCCCCTCCCCCCCTCTAATTACACCCCCTCCCTCCACCAATTACACCCCCTCCCTCCCCCTTAATTACACCCCCTTCTCCCCCCCTTAATTAGGCCCCCCCCCTTTAATTGCCCCCTCCCCCCCTTTAATTACACCCCCTCCCTTCACATAGAATTATTTACTTACATTTTGATGATGCCTCCGTCCGACCGCTGGTGATGGATCCTTCCGCTCCTTTAAAAGATCCGTGAAGGCGGCGTCAGCGTCGTGACATCATGTTGCACACTGCCGCAAGTCCAGAGGAAAGGTTGACCAGTTGCCCATAACAACCAATCAAATCACTTGTTTCAGTTTTGAAAAAGCCTATGAAAAATGAAAGAAGCGATCTGATTGGTTGCTATGGGCAACTGGTCAATGTTTCCTCTGCACAGGTTTTGATGAATCTCCCCCAATGGCCCTGATTTGCTATTGTAAACCTTACTTGCTTTTGTTAGGTTGTGTGCCTTAATGTGCCACAGTGTGCCACAATCTGCCACATTGCGCCACAAATTCTATTTGTGCCAAAAATTGTGATGCAGAGTGCCAAAATAAACCTACAAACCCATTAAACTCGGAAAGAGGAATGTACGGCCAGTAAATGGGTGTGTTCTCAAAACCCAACCTATTTACTATTTAATCCTGCAAATATATGGCTGGAAAGGCTGGTCAGAACTGTGACTCTCCATAATAAAAGCACACAAGTCTGAAACAACCTTCCACACTTATAAAAACCCAAGACTCTCAGTAAATCAGGACCAATGTGTAACAGAGCTGACTGTACCTGTAGGCGTGGTGGAGCTGGAGGGGGTGGGAACCGCGGTGATCATGACTTGTGACCGATAACATCCATGGCCGATAGCTCTTTTTAGTGTTGGGCTCTGGGCACATAACACAGGGCAGCCTATTGAATAGAATTCTGTATGCGCATATAGTGGGAATTCCCAGTGTGAGGACTGGGGGTGACTGTCATGACAAAGTCACTCCCCCATCCACTGCTGCACCATGACCGCGACACTTTTCCACCCGACACCTGCGTCTGTGGAGTCAGAGCAGCAGGGGGAGGAGTTACTCCTCCCCCTGCTGCTCTGACTCCACATATGCAGGCGCAGCAGTGGATGGGGGGGTGACTCCATCATGGCACCCCCCTTGTGAGTGGCACCCGGGGCGGGTGAAAAAACGCTGGGGCCAGATGTTAGCTGCAAGTCAATAGTGAACTGCAAAATGCCAGATACACTTGGTGTTTTTCATTTTGGCGTTTTTCAGCTATTTTGGGCTCAGAGGCTGGTTTTCAAAAACTTCCAAAAAATCCTAGTTTGGCGTCTTTATTGGGAAAATCTTGGCATTTTCCTCCCATAGAAGTTTATAGGCGTGAAAAAACGCCAAGAAAAACACCATGTGGATTTATACTTTGGTGTTTTTGCCAGTGGTTTTTACTCTTTTTTGGACTTTAGCAATCCAAAAAAGTGATGGAGATACCTTTTTTAATAAAATTCCGTAGGGTACCATTTAAAAAAATAATAAAAAAAGATACAGTAGTGATGGAAAAATTGTCTTTAATGAAATGCAGCTTTTTTACAACAAATTTTTATATAAATTTCTAAACAGGGATCAATTTATGTGGGTAGCAGGAAACTAAAAACGTAGCAGACAATAATAAAAATTTAGAAAGGGGCCATGTAAAAATATTTTTTTCATAATTAATTTTATTAAACTTTTTATTAATAATGGATTTTAATAATGTGCTCAATAAAATGTGTGCGTTTTTAACTTTTTTTTCTTTACTTTTTACATTTTTGTAAAAGGAACACTCTTCCATGATGGCAGTAATCGTACCTGTACTAATTGACATATTGCAGTGGGTGTCACTTCTGACACCTGCTGCGATCCTCTGGCATTAACTATAGAAGCAGCGGCAGCAGCACTTGTCTGGTCCCCTGCCTGACACTATACTCCACTGTGATGTGAAGTTCTCTTCATATCACAGATTCATATTTCCTGCTTAGAGTTGTGATTAGCCAGATAGTGTTGGCAACTCACAGCTCTCAGCTGCATATATAAATCTGTGAAGTGAAGAGAACCTCACATCACAGCAAAGTATTGTGCGGACAGGGGACCAGACAAGTGAGGCTGCCACCTGCTTCTATAGCTTATACCAGAGGATTGCAGCGGGTGTCAGGAGAGACACCCGCTGTGATCTGACCTTAACTGCAGGTACTACTACTCCCAAAATGGATCACACTTTGCTCCAAGCTGGGAGCTGTAGTACCTGCAGTAATAGACAGATCGCAACAGGTATCTGAAGTGACACTGGCTGCGATCTGTCTATTAGTACAGATACTACAGCTCCCAGCATGGAGTAGAGTGTGTTCCATGTTGGGAGCAGTAGTACCTGCAGTAAGGGACAGATCACAGCAAGTGTCACTACTGACACCTGTTGCAATCCTCGTGATGTGAATTTCGGGACTCAAATGTGCTCACTGCTACAGAGTCGGGAGAACAGCTGATGCTGAGCAGTAGACATACGTCCTATATCTATTGCCCAGCAAGAACTTACGGCGAGCCTGCAATGTGTATACAGTATACACATTGCTGGCTCACTTAACCCCTTGCTGAGCTGTGCGCTATGTGCCAGCGAGGCATGGAAAGAGTTAACTTACACTGCTGAACAGTGTAGGTTAACCCTTTGGGTGGTATACAATATATACAGCTATCTATAGATAGCTGTATATAGATTATACAGAAGATGAAGATGTCCCCTTACCTCCTTCCAGTCCCGGCTGGGTCCGTGTAACTCCGCCCGCTAATGATGACGTCATTAGGGCCGGAGCTACAGACGGGAGCCAGGCTCGTAAGTCTGAGGCTCTGTTTACATTGTCCGTTTTGTATAATGTGAACAGACCCTTCTGGCAGTGTCCTCCCAGACAGGGAGACTCTGGCTGTTGCTAAACTACAACTCCCAGCATGCCCAGACAGCCAAAGGCTGTCTGGGCATGCTGGGAGTTGCAGTTTTGCCCCAATTGGAGGCTCCCTGTTTGGATAGACATTGCATTATGGGCACTCTCCCCAGTGGAGAGCGCCAAAAATGTCCTAACCAATTTTTTTTCTTCTTCTCGTTTCAGATCCGTGTATGCAGAGGATTACGGTGGATTCGATGGATTACAGCGGATGAACTGGATTTTTTTCTTTTAATAAAATGGCTAATGATGGTTGTGGGGGAGTGTCTTTTTAAATAAAATAAAAATTTCCAATGTGTCATGTTTTTTTTAAATGAATTTTCAGTCTTAGTAGTGAAAGCCGTCTTATTGACGAAATCCATTACTAAGCCGGGGCTTAGCGCTAACCTCCAATTATTACCCCAGTACCCACCACCACAGGGGTGTCGGGAAGAGATTTTTTTTATTAAAAGAAAAAAAATCCAGTTCATCTGCCGTAATCCCTCAAATCCACTGTAATCCTCTGCATACATGGAAACGAGAAGAAAAAAAAACACAAAAAATTGGTTAGGAAATGTTTGGCACTCTCCACTGGGGAGCTTCCAATGGGGGCAAAGCTACAACTCCCAGCATGCCCAGACAGCCTTTGGCTGTATGGGCATGCTGGGAGTTGTAGTTTAGTAACAGCTGGAGTCTCCCAGTCTTTCTCTACTGACAGAGCCTCACACCCTTACCAGCCTGGCTCCCCTCTGTCATCACTAGGTAGCGTAGCTACACGGCCCTGGCAGGGACAGGGAGCGAGGTAGGTAAGCGGACTTCGTCTTCTGTATACACTATATACAGCTATCGATAGATAGCTGTATATACTGTATACAGCCCAAAGGGGTTATAGAAGCAGGGAGTCCTGTCAGCCTGGTGACAGTATTCCCGGCTCCTGTATAATACACACAGATACACTATGTCCCCTGTATACTATACAGCCTGGGGAGGTGAGTAGTAATGCTACACATCACTCCTCATCTCCTTAAACTCTGTGGACCTGACGCTCTGCATCCGACCCACTGAGTGGTACCTGAAGACAGTGGGAAAACTGCCACAGGGGGACAAAACTGGCTGTTTCCACACATCAGGAAAAACGCCAGAAAAAATGCCAAAACCCAGGGAAAATCAGTGGCAGTTTTACTGGCAGTTTTTCCTGGCATTTTTACTGGTGGAAAAAAACCTCAGTGGAATCCTAGCCTGAAGGAGTTTAAACATGCATGGGATAGGCATAAGGCTATCCTTCATATAAGATAGGGCCAGGGACTATTGATAGGATTCAGATTATTGGGCAGACTAGATGGGCCAAATGGTTCTTATCTGCCAACACATTCTATGTTTCTATGTTCTATGTTTCTATGTATTATGTTATTGTTTCCTCTTATGTATTTTATGTAGTTTTCAATTACTAAATTTTTTTTTTTCTGAATCAACTCACTTTGATGCAACGGTATTTACAAGACGCGGTCCATATATGAATCAGCCGATTTAAGTTTGCCTTAAAGAGGTTATCCACCATAAGGTGATTTTAGTACGTACCTGGCAGGCAGTAATGGACATGCTTAGAAAGGATCTGCGCTTTTCTTGGGGCTACATTGCTATGTCATGAGATTACCATAACACTGTGGCTAGCTTTTTGTAAACTTGTATTTCCTGTATTTCCTGTTCCTGTTTCTTTTTTTGACTACAAATCCCTCAATTCCATTTTCCTCCCTCCCACACATCAGCAACCCCACCCATTGAAACAAGGTTTTCAATCAGGGTGCCTACATTTGTTGCATTAGTTGCAGATTGATCTCTCCCCCACCAAGCGATCGCTCCACCCTTTGCAGCAGACAGGCTCCCTGTCATCAGCTGACTAGTGAGTCAGATCCCGGCCGCATTGCAAGCTGGGAAAAATCCGACACAACAGTCATTTTGTATGCTGTTAAAAATAAATAGTGGGTTGAAAATCACAGAAGAATTGTGAGAAAACCATCACACACAGGTACAGACACTATATTATGAACAACACTAACTTTACAGCCTCTGTAGCATAGTCAAATAAAAAAAAATCCTGAAATACCCCTTTAATAGAAATAACTTATATAATTGATTTAAGTTATTAAATGATTGATTTAATTCCTCCTGGTTTCATGTTTCTACCTTCACACATGATAAATGGGGTTTAGTTTATTGTCTAGGAAATAATACCATGACTATGCAACTTTCATTGTTCCATTGGTATCTACATTGGAGATATGTCTGTATTTCTATTTTCCATATTGTTTTATGTTACTCGATGTTTATAAAATGTCCTAAAAATTTCAAAAATGAACAGTTATTTCAAAAAGAAAACCACATCCAAATAAAAGTATTTTACCATTATACTATGGGTTAATGCTAGATGTTATTCACATGTAATTCCAGAACTGTCTTTTAAATTATATTGTTTCCTGGCCATTATTTTATCATAAAGTGCATGCTGGAGTGACTAGTTCCCCAGAAACTAGAGTGTAAAAAAACATGCATGTATTATAATTTATTTGGGGATAAAACATCAAATGTAACATTCTGAAATATTTGTTACCCTAATTCCAGATGATTGTACTGATATCAAGATCTTACTTCAAGAATGATCAGAATGTTTGTGTCTAAATATCCTCTTCTTCATTTCTTCTTGAGTTAAATGGAATAGGAAATTTGATCACAAGGCTAAGAGTTTAAGCTAATAAATTGCCCTGTTGCTACCACTGGATCAGGTCTTCAGGATTTCAATTGTATTAAGTTTCTTTACATTCCTCTTCGGATCAGACATGTTCATTAAAATACTCACTTTCTGTTATAATATTTCTTTTTCTGATATTTTTGTGTTTAAACAAAAGCCTTAATTGTGTGGCCGAAAGACACCTGCAAAGTGCACCCAGGGCATAGACAGAGCTTCAACAGGGTCCTTAGTGTAGCCAGCGAGCAATTACATCTCTCTGTGACAGGAGACTGTCATCTTCAAAAAGAAGGAATTCTTTGAAAAGATTAGTCCAAATTATATTTTATTACATTGGCTTGTGCAGGTAGGCTAAGCCTGTTCACTTCTTGCACTAATGGAATTCATACTCCGCTTTTAATATATTGTTTATGACATGTTTGGAGTTCTTGAGATATCAGCATGCATTCATGAGAGTTGCTTCAAACAGTATCAGATAACAGCTGGATGTCGGACAAGGGATTTTATCTTGTTGTTGAACCAATGGCAGTGATTAAATTGAACTGTCGGAACAAAGCTTTTGCATGTCAGCCTGTTGGACGATGAAATGAAAGAGTGACACACTTCACAGATCAGAGAAATCTTTTAGAACCTGGGAGACCTCCATATATTGCTTATGTAGATTGTATGTTCTACATTTTCTGCATTGTGAGGAATATTTATCAGATCCCTTTTTTATTTGTCATAAGCGAAGAGCGAAAGGAAAGAAGGCAGAAAAAACAAGTTAAGAATAGGATTTCTATCTTATTGGTCTGCAGTCTGCTTTCTGTTCCCTTTCCCTTTAAATTGGCACTGCCATTTTAATTTGCAATCGTTAATAGTACAAGCAAGAATGCAAAATTTAAAAAAAATCTATTTTAGGAGATGAATAATAAGCTCACTTAGAGATCAGGTTACATGCTCCCCATAGAAGACTATTGGAGGAGTGGGGGGAGGTGTAGCATGAGATAAACTCAAGGAAAACGGATAATTAGAAATAGAATCTCCAAAGGAGAAAACTGGTGAAAAGTGCAAGATACCTGCTATGTAAGGATTGAACAGTATATTGCTAAAAATAAGAATGATATAATTCTGCTATTCTTTATGTCGACACACGGCAGCTTATTCTGTCAAAGTTAAAATGACAACTACAATTTAGGTAAGTTATATTCTGACAGTTGTGAAAGGATCTATTAATGCATGGTCATAACTATAACTGTAGCAGCAGATATTGGGCCCAGGGGTTAAAGGGGTACTCCACTGCCCCAGCGTCCAGAACGTTCTGTTCTGAATGCTGGGTGCGGGCTGCGGGGGTCATGATGTCACGGCCACACCCCTCGTGACGTCATGCAACACCCCCTCAGTGCAAGTCTATTGGAGGGGGGCGTGGATTTGCACAGAACATTTAGTAAACGTTTTAAGTTTTTTCATGTTATTTGAGTGTCCGAAGTGATCATTCCTGCATTTTTCTGCACTACTTTAAACAACTCTTTGACAAAAGCATTTTTAGGCTTACAGGGGATCCTCAGGTTACCAACTCCACCCTGCCACATGACATTGCCATCTACAACTCTATGAGACTACTATCTCCAGCTAGCCTGAACATCCAAAATTCTCCTGAACACTAACTAAGCATATGACGTGGAAATACAGTGGCTGGCCATTAGTTGTTATCACTCATGTAGTAACTATTATTAACAATAGGTAGAGCAGCAGAAAACTTCCAGTTGGTCAGTGTGCCTAGTTTTGTGGCAGCAATATAGCTGTCCTACAATCTAACTCTTAAATGGGCACTCTCATTAACACAAATTTTTGTGGGTAGATAAAAAATCTTTCTAATGTACTTTGTTTAAAAAAAATGAATTATTCTATGTTTTGTTTGTGTTTAAAAAAGCTGCCACTAAGTGTCTCCCTACTTGTCCAGAGCACATTTCCCCCCATTAGTAGCACAGACTTTGGACTCCTGCTGGCCTGGCAGAAGTCCAAAAGCAGGAAATGCTGAGGAGATGTGTGTGCAGTCTAATCCAATCAGAGCTCATCTCACACACTGAACTGCTCTGGATTGTATGTAGCAGAGTGAAGGAGGAAATTCTCCCCTGTATGGCTTTAGATGATGTCATGGCCTGCTGGGTAACGCCCCTTCCCAGTCTGTGAATCTGACTGAGCAGAAAATACAGAGCAATATCAAGGTAGTAAACTAGAAAATAGTTAAAATAAAGGCAGGGGGTGGTTTATCATGATAGGGACAGTGAACAGGGAGGATTATAAAATTTAACAAGATCATGAGAGGTACTCTTTAAATAAATGTGTCTGCTGCTGACAGGCCTATACCAAGGTCAGGGAGGGGAGTAGAAAATTACCTGGTGTCTCGATCAGGCAACATGCAGAAATGTGTTTTAATCTTCTGGCCCCTCCCACTGTATGTGATTAGAAGGCAGCATTTGTGGTTGGCTTTACCTCTGTATACTTAGTTACCCCAGCAGCTACTTTTAGCTATGATTGACAGTTCTAGTATCCAATCAGAAGAACCCTAGAGCTCACACTTGAGAGAGAATTGCATGATCGAGACACCAGGCAATGTTACACTCCTCTCCCCTCCCTAACATCTGTATAAATACAGCTGTCAAATCAGCTGACAAAGTGCCTTTAAATCGAATGTATCAGCTAGCTTTTTTTTTTTACTGATTAGAGCCTGACACTAAAACATGTTCTGTAAAATAGGAATTTTATTTATTCAAAATGTATTAAAATAATACCACAAGTATATGGAATCCTAAAAGCAAATCACATCATGCCGACAAGGTATTTTTTTAATTACCGTATTTATCGGGGTATACCACGCACCGGCCTATAACACGCACCCTCATTTTACCAAGGATATTTGGGTAAAAAAAGTTTTTACCCAAATATCCATGGTAAAATGAGGGTGCGTGTGTGCGCGTGTATACCCCGATACACCCCCAGGAAAGGCAGGGGGAGAGAGGCCGTCGCTGCCCGCTTCTCTCCCCCTGCCTTTCCTGGGGTCTAGAGCCCTGCTGCTGGCCCTTCTCTCCCCCTGGCTATCGGCGCCGCTGCCCGTTCTGTCCCCCTGACTATCAGTACCGGCACCCCATTGCCGGCGCCGATAGCAGGGGCAGAGAAGCGGCGCCGACAGCCAGGGGGAGAGAAGGGGCAGCGGCACCCATTGCCGGCGCCGGTGCCCCGTTGCCTCCCCCCATCCCCGGTGGCATAATTCCCTTTTGCCGGGGTCGGGTCCGCGCAGCTTCAGGCCTTCAGCGTGCGTCCCCTGCGTCGTTGCTATGCACTGCACGGCGCGGCGCACTGACGTCATGCGCCGTGCAGCGCATAGCAACGACGAAGAGGACGCACGGGCAGCGGCGCCAATAGCCAGGGGGAGAGAAGGGCCGGCAGCAGGGCTCTAGACCCCAGGAAAGGCAGGGGGAGAGAAGCGGGCAGCGACGGCCTCTCTCCACCTGCCTTTCCTGGGGGTGTATCGGCGTATAACACGCACATAGACTTTAGGCTAAAAAATTTAGCCTAAAAAGTGCGTGTTATACGCCGATAAATACGGTAATTTTGAATAAAGAAAATACATATTTTATGAAACATGCCAAAGAATTTGTTGGGAATTACAAAATTACCAGGTGAAGTCACTTGAATTTGTGTGGACTAAACCATGTTCTTTTTTTCTAATAAGTTTCTATTTTCTAATTGTATTTTTTTATTTTATTTTTGGGTTAGTACATCATTATGGGGACAGCCATCTTGCCTGAGCTGTTTTAACAACATTTAGAGATATGCTTTACTGCATGTTCCCTGGACACAGACAAGAAATTCAGCCCCAGATGCTATTGACATGAATGGAATAGTTTTTATACATGGCCTATGACCTGTGCAGAGGTCATTCCTAAAGGAGGGGGAGGCTGACCTCTAAGCTTCTACTAGTGTCTGGTGTCACCGTTCACTGTAATCCTGTCTGTAATGGTAGAAAGGCACTGCTGAAAAGGGATCTGTGCAGAATGAAAAGTATCAGCTTATTATTAGGCTTAGTGGCCAGACGGAAAACTGAATTCAGAATTATTGTATAATATACAGTACAGACCAAAAGTTTGGACACACCTTCTCATTCAAAGAGTTTTCTTTATTTTCATGACTATGAAAATTATAGATTCACACTGAAGGCATCAAAACTATGAATTAACACATGTGGAATTATAGACATAACAAAAAAGTGTGAAACAACTGAAAATATGTCAAATTCTAGGTGGAAAGTGTCATCAAGTGCAGTCACAAAAAACATCAAGAGATACAAAGAAACTGGCTCACATGTGGACCGCCCCAGGAAAGGAAGACCAAGAGTCACCTCTGCTGCGGAGGATAAGTTCATCCGAGTCACCAGCCTCAGAAATCGCAGGTTAACAGCAGCTCAGATTAGAGACCAGGTCAATGCCACACAGAGTTCTAGCAGCAGACACATCTCTAGAACAACTGTTAAGAGGAGACTGTGTGAATCAGGCCTTCATGGTACAATATCTGTTGGGAAACCACTGCTAAGGACAGGCAACAAGCAGAAGAGACTTGTTTGGGCTAAAGAACACAAGGAATGGAAATTTGACCAGTGGAAATCTGTGCTTTGGTCTGATGAGTCCAAATTTGAGATCTTTGGTTCCAACCACCATGTCTTTGTGCGATGCAGAAAAGGTGAACGGATGGACTCTACATGCCTTGTTCCCACCATGAAGCATGGAGAAGGAGGTGTGATGGTGTGGGGGTGCTTTGCTGGTGACACTTGTCACGATTCGGCTGGCTGGAGGTGGATCCTCTGTGCCAGAGAGGGATTGGCGTGGACCGTGTCGGTGGACCGGTTCTAAGTTGCTACTGGTATTCACCAGAGCCCGCCGCAAAGCGGAATGGTGTTGCAGCGGCGGTAGCAACCAGGTCGTATCCACCGGCAACGGCTCAACCTCTCTGACTGCTGAGATAAGCGCGGTACAAGGGAGTAGACAAGAGCAAGGTCGGGCGTAGCAGAAGGTCAGGGCAGGCAGCAAGGATCGTAGTCAGGGGCAACGGCAGGAGGTCTGGAACACAGGCTAGGAACACACAAGGAAACGCTTTCACTGGCACAATGGCAACAAGATCCGGCGAGGGAGTGCAGGGGAAGTGAGGTATAAGTAGGGAGTGCACAGGTGATGATACTGATTAGGCCTGCTGCGCCAATTAGTGGCGCAGTGGCCCTTTAAATTGCAGAGACCCGGCGCACGCGCACCCTAAGGAGCGGGGCCGCGCGCGCCGGGACAACACAGACGGGGAACGGGTCAGGTACGGGAGCCGGGATGCGCATCGCGAGCGGGCGCATCCTGCGTCGCGAATCGCATCCCGGCTGGGAGTAATATCGCAGCGCACCCGGAGGAAGGAGGAAGAAGGAGTTTGTAAGAGACATGGTTGATCTGGCACAAGATTTTGAAAGGACCAAGATAGCGTGGTCGCAGTTTATAACTGGGGACACGAAAGCGGACATACTTAGCGGAGAGCCATACCTTGTCTCCGGGAGCAAAAATGGAGGAAGTTCTTTTTTTATCAGCAAATTTTTTCATCCAGGATGAAGCCTGTAAAAGAGAATTTTGGGTTTCTTTCCATATGGTGGAAAGATCTCGAGTCACTTCATCAACAGCGGGCAAACCAGAGGGCATGGGAGTGGGGAGGGGAGGAAGAGGGTGACGGCCGTACACCACGAAAAATGGGGATTTAGCAGAAGATTCGGAGACTCTGAAGTTGTATGAGAATTCGGCCCATGGTAGAAGATCTGCCCAGTCATCCAGGCGGGAGGAAACAAAATGTCGTAAATAGTCACCCAGGACCTAATTAATTCTTTCTACTTGCCCATTGGATTGGGGATGATAAGAAGAAGAGAAGTTTAATTTGATCTTGAGCTGCTTACAGAGGGCCCTCCAGAATTTAGACACAAATTGGACGCCTCTATCCGAGACGATATGCGTGGGCAAACCGTGAAGGCGAAAAATGTGTATAAAAAATTGCTTTGCCAACTGAGGCGCTGAAGGAAGGCCTGGAAGAGGGATAAAATGTGCCATCTTGGAAAATCGATCAACGACCACCCAAACAACTGTGTTGCCACGGGATAAGGGCAAGTCCGTAATAAAGTCCATACCAATCTGTGACCAAGGTTGTTCAGGAACAGGCAGAGGATGAAGGAGACCAGCAGGCTTCTGGCGAGGAGTCTTATCCCGTGCACAGACAGTACAAGCCCGCACAAAATCAACAACATCAGTCTCCAGAGTAGGCCACCAATAAAATCGAGAGATGAGTTGAAAGAATTTTTTGATGCCCGCATGGCCTGCGAGGTGGGAGGAGTGCCCCACTTGAGAATCCCGACAGTCCGGAGGAATGATGTGTTGCGGAGAGGCTTCCACTTCAGAGGCATCTGAAGAACGAGAGAGGGCATCGGCCCTAATGTTCTTGTCAGCAGGGCGAAAATGGATTTCAAAGTTAAAACGGGCAAAGAACAACGACCACGTAGCCTGGCGAGGGTTCAGTCGTTGGGCAGACTGGAGATAAGAGAGATTCTTGTGATCAGTGTATATAATAACTGGATATTTGGATCCCTCCAGCAGGTGCCTCCATTCCTCAAGCGCCAATTTTATGGCCAGTAATTCTCGATCACCAATGGAGTAGTTTTTCTCCGCCGGAGAGAAGGTCCTAGAAAAAAAACCACAAGTAACAACATGCCCGGAAGAATTTTTTTGTAGAAGAACTGCTCCAGCTCCCACTGAGGAGGCGTCTACCTCCAATAAGAAGGGTTTAGATGGGTCAGGTCTGGAGAGTACGGGAGCAGAAGAAAAGGCAGACTTGAGATGTTTAAATGCGTCTTCCGCTTGAGGAGACCAGGACTTAGGATTGGCATTTTTCTTGGTTAGAGCCACGATAGGAGCCACAATAGTGGAAAAGTGTGGAATAAATTGTCTGTAATAATTGGCAAACCCCAAAAAACTTTGGATAGCACGGAGTCCGGAGGGGCGTGGCCAATCTAATACGGCAGATAGTTTATCTGGGTCCATTTGTAGTCCCTGGCCAGAGACTAAGTATCCTAGGAAAGAAAGAGACTGACATTCAAAGAGACATTTTTCCATTTTGGCATAAAGTTGATTGTCCCGAAGTCTCTGAAGAACCATGCGGACATGCTGGCGGTGTTCTTCTAAGTTGGCAGAAAAAATCAGAATATCGTCCAGGTAAACCACAACACAGGTATATAGAAGATCACGAAAAATTTCATTAACAAAGTCTTGGAAGACGGCAGGGGCGTTGCACAGGCCAAAGGGCATGACCAGATACTCAAAGTGTCCATCTCTGGTGTTAAATGCAGTCTTCCATTCGTCCCCCTCCCTGATGCGGATGAGGTTATAAGCACCTCTTAAGTCCAGCTTGGTAAAGATGTGGGCGCCTCGTAGGCGGTCAAAGAGTTCCGAGATAAGAGGTAAGGGGTAGCGTTTTTTTACCGTGATTTTATTAAGTCCGCGGTAATCAATGCAAGGGCGTAGGGAGCCATCTTTTTTGGAGACAAAAAAATCCAGCTCCGGCAGGAGAGGAGGACTTGCGGATAAACCCCTTTTTTAAATTCTCCTGGATGTACTCCGACATGGCTTGGGTTTCCGGAGCAGACAGAGGATAGATTCTGCCCCGGGGTGGAGTAGTACCCGGGAGGAGGTCAATAGGACAGTCATAAGGCCTGTGAGGAGGCAAAGTCTCTGCTTGTTTTTTGCAAAAAAACATCAGCATAGTCCAGATAGGCCTTAGGAAGACCAGATACCGGGGGAACAACAGGGTCACGACTGTGAGTACTGGGAGCCGGTTTAAGACAGTCCTTGTGGCAAGAAGTACCCCAGTTCTTGATTTCCCCTGTGGTCCAATCAAGGGTTGGGGAATGGCGTTGAAGCCACGGTAATCCAAGAAGAATTTCTGAAGTGCAGTTAGAGAGGACCAAAAATACAATTTTTTCGTGATGTGGTCCGATGCACATTAGGAGAGGTTCCGTGCAGTAACGCACGGTACAGTCCAATCTTTCATTGTTAACAGAATTGATGTAGAGGAGTCTGGCGAGACTGGTCACCGGGATGTTGAACCTGTTGATGAGAGAGGCCAAAATAAAATTTCCTGCAGATCCGGAATCCAAGAAGGCCATAGCAGAGAAGGAGAAGGTAGAAGAAGACATCCGCACAGGCACAGTAAGGCGTGGAGAAGCAGAGTTCACATCAAGAGCTGTCTCACCTTTGTGCGGAGTCAGCGTGCGTCTTTCCTGGCGAGGAGGACGGATAGGACAATCCTTCAAGAAATGTTCGGTACCAGCACAGTACAAGCAAAGGTTCTCCATGCGGCGTCGTGTCCTCTCTTGAGGTGTCAAGCGAGACCGGTCAACTTGCATAGCCTCCACGGCGGGAGGCACAGGAACGGATTGCAGAGGACCAGAGGAGAGAGGAGCCGGGGAGAGAAACCGCCTCGTCCGAACAAAGTCCATATCCTGGCGGAGCTCCTGACGCCTTTCGGAAAAACGCATGTCAATGCGGGTGGCAAGATGAATAAGTTCATGCAGGTTAGCAGGAATTTCTCGTGCGGCCAGCACATCTTTAATGTTACTGGATAGGCCTTTTTTAAAGGTCACGCAGAGGGCCTCGTTATTCTAGGATAATTCGGAGGCAAGAGTACGGAATTGGATGGCATACTCGCCAACAGAAGAATTACCCTGGACCAGGTTCAGCAGGGCAGTCTCGGCAGAAGAGGCTCGGGCAGGTTCCTCAAAGACACTTCGAATCTCTGTGAAGAAGGAGTGTACAGAGACAGTGACAGGGTCATTGCGGTCCCAGAGCGGTGTGGCCCATGACAGGGCTTTCCCAGACAGAAGGCTGACTACGAAAGCCACCTTAGACCTTTCAGTTGGAAACTGGTCCGACATCATCTCCAAATGCAGGGAACATTGCGAAAGAAAACCACGGCAAAACTTAGAGTCCCCATCAAATTTATCCGGCAAGGATAATCGGAGGCTGGAAGCGGCCACTCGCTGCGGAGGAGGTGCAGGAGCTGGCGGAGGAGATGATTGCTGAAGCTGTGGTAGTAGCTGCTGTAGCATCACGGTCAGTTGAGACAGCTGGTGGCCTTGTTGCGCTATCTGTTGCGACTGCTGGGCGACCACCGTGGTGAGGTCGGCGACAACTGGCAGGGGGACCTCAGCGGGATCCATGGCCGGATCTACTGTCACGATTCGGCTGGCTGGAGGTGGATCCTCTGTGCCAGAGAGGGATTGGCGTGGACCGTGTCGGTGGACCGGTTCTAAGTTGCTACTGGTATTCACCAGAGCCCGCCGCAAAGCGGGATGGTCTTGCAGCGGCGGTAGCAACCAGGTCGTATCCACCGGCAACGGCTCAACCTCTCTGACTGCTGAGATAAGCGCGGTACAAGGGAGTAGACAAGAGCAAGGTCGGACGTAGCAGAAGGTCAGGGCAGGCAGCAAGGATCGTAGTCAGGGGCAACGGCAGGAGGTCTGGAACACAGGCTAGGAACACACAAGGAAACGCTTTCACTGGCACAATGGCAACAAGATCCGGTGAGGGAGTGCAGGGGAAGGGAGGTATATGTAGGGAGTGCACAGGTGATGATACTGATTAGGCCTGCTGCGCCAATCAGTGGCGCAGTGGCCCTTTAAATTGCAGAGACCTGGTGCGCGCGCCCTAACGAGCGGGGCCGCGCGCGAGCCGGGACAACACAGACGGGGAACGGGTCAGGTACGGGAGCCGGGATGCGCATCGCGAGCGGGCGCATCCCGCGTCGCGAATCGCATCCCGACTGGGAGTAATATCGCAGCGCACCCGGTCAGCAGGTCTGACCGGGGCGCTGCGAATGAGAGGACGCTGCGAGCGCTCCGGGGAGGAGCGGGGACCCGGAGCGCTCGGCGTAACAACACTGTTGGGGATTTATTCAAAATTAAAGGCATACTGAACCAGCATACTGAACACAGCATTTTGCAGCGGCATGCTATTTCATCCAGTTTGCATTTAGTTGGACAATCATTTATTTTTCATTAGGACAATGGCCCCAAATACACCTCCAGGCTGTGTAAGGGCTATTTGGTCAAGAAGGAGAGTGATGGGGTGCTGCGCCAGATGACCTCGCCTCCACAGTCACCAGACCTGAACCAAAGGCAAAAGGGCCAACAAGTGCTAAGCATCTCTGGGAACTCCTTCAAGACTGTTGGAAGACCATTTCAGGTGACTACCTCTTGAAGCTCATCAAGAGAATGCCAAGAGTGTGCAAAGCAGTAATCAAAGCAAAAGGTGTCTACTTTGAAGAACCTAGAATATGACATATTTTCAGTTGTTTCCCACTTTTTTGTTATGTCTATAATTCCACATGTGTTAATTCATAGTTTCGATGCTTTCAGTGTGAATCTACAATTTTCATAGTCATGAAAATAAAGAAAACTATTTGAATGAGAAGGTGTGTCCAAACTTTTGGTCTGTACTGTAGGTCATAAACATGAAAAATTACCAAATTACATAGTCACATAGTTCATAAGGTTTAAAAAAGACAATAGTCCATCGAGTCCAACCTCGAACCCTACTGTGTTAATCCAAAAGGAAAGCAAAAAACACCATGAGGCTGATGCCAATTGTCCCATGAAAGAGGTGAAATTCCCTTCCCAACCCCAATATGGCGATCAGAATAAATCTCTGGATCAACGTTCTATCCACATAAATCTAGTATTCACAACCTGTAATATTATTATTATATATATATATATTTTTTTTTTAAACATCCAGGCCCCACTTGAACTTGTTTATTGAGTCAGATATCACTACATCATGTGGAAGAGAGTTCCATAGTCTCATTGCTCTTACAGTAAAGAATCTATGTCTAAGACGATGGTGAAACCTTCTTTCCTTTAGAGAATGCCGGATGTCATGGTTATCGGCCTAGGTATGAAAAGATCACTAGAAAGATCTCTATACTCTCCATTCATTTATTTGTACATTGTGATCAGACTGCCCCTAAGAAATATTTTCTCCAAACTAAATAACCCCAAGCTTGATAACCTGTCTTGGTCCTATAATCCTCCCATACCATTAATTATTTTTGTCGCCCTCCTCTGCACCCTCTCCAGTTCAGCCATGTCCTTTTTATATACAGGTGCCCAAAATTGAACACAATACTCCATATGTGGTCTGACTAATGACCAAAACTATGTCCTTGTCATGAGCCTCTGTGCCTCTCTTGATACATCCCATTACTTTGTTAGCCTTGGCAGATGCTGCCTATCACTAATCACTTAAGTTTATTATCCATCAGTACCCCTTAAGTCTTTTTCGGTAGTAGTTTCACTTAATTTCTTATTATTTAGCACATAATTGTACATGTTGTTTTTACGACGCATGTGCATAACCTTACATTTAACCACATAAAATTTCATTTGACATGTCTGTGCCCAAGTCTCCAGCTCCCCAGATCCCACTTTAATATTATGGTATCCTTCTCTGTGGTGATCACTAGGGATGAGCGAATCGAATCTGACGAATCCGAATTCGTTACGAATTTCAGGAAAAACAGTATTATTTAATTAACACAGCACACTCCCTATGCGTGTTACGACAAGGCAAAGTGTTCTACACCCCTAATGGGCCTCTCTGTATCCCAGATATAGGCATTTTTGATAGTAATTCATCGAGAATAAATTCGGACTGAAGCTAATTTTTTCAGGAAATTCGGCAAATCAGCCAAATCAAATTTAACAAAAATTTGCCCATCTCTAGTGATCACCTTACCCAATTTAGTGTCATCTGCAAATATAGAAATTCTACTCTGGTTACTAAACTTATCTGACCCCTGTGGTACCCCATGAGTAACTGTCACCCAACCAGAGTAAGTTCCGTTGATTTCCACCCTCTGCTTCCTATCACTGAGCCAGTTGCCAACTCATTTACATATATCCTCCCCTAGCCCCAGCATTCCTATTTTATGTACTAACCTTTTGTGTGGCACAGTATCAAATGCATTAGAAAAGTCCAGATATATAACATGCACAGCTTCACCCCAGTCCAATCTATGACTGACCTCCTCATAGAAGCAGAACAGATTAGTCTGACAGTGCCGATCCCACATAAACCCATGTTGGTGCTCTGTTAAAAGGTTATTTTCATTTCATTTTCAAGATACTCCAGAATAGCATCTCAGAGAAAACCGTCAGAAATCTTACCCACAGCAGATGTTAGATGTACAGGCCTATGGTTCCCAGGGTCCCTTTTTGACCCTTTTTATATATTGGTACCACATTTGTCAAGCGCCAGCCCTGTGGAACAATCCCTGCCATTATAGAATCTTTAAATATATGGAATAAGGGTCTGTCTAGCACAGTATTTAATTCCTGCTAAACCCTGGGATGGATGTCACCTGTGATTTGCGTGTCTTAAAGTTGCCAAGGTGGAACCGTACTACATTATCCCATCCCTTGTCCTCTGACATTTGATTTTCCTGCGTAAATACAGCAGAGAAGACAGCATTTAGTAGATTGGCCTTTTCCTCATCCTCCTCCACAATTACACCCAGACTATTTTTTGGGGAGTCAACATTTTCAGTTTTAAGTTTCTTATTACGGTAATTATGTAGGTGAAGAATATTTTTGGGTTCTTTTTACTTTCTATGGCAATCGTTCTCTCTGTTGCAATTTTTGCTAGTTTTATTTCTTTTTTACAGAATTTTTTCCTCTCCTAATATTTTTTTAAATAATATTAAAAAATATTTTAACTAGTTTTGCTTATCAATGTTTATTTGTTAAGTATTTCTCGAATTATTGTGAAACTAATTAAATATGTTTAACATAAAACCTGATCTTAAGTTATTTTCATAGGTCATTTTCTGATGACACATTCCCTTTAAGTATTCACAAGTACTGGTCCTATACCTCTCATACAGTCTGTTTCCAATGGAAAAAGCAGCACTTTCTGATAAATATTTTATAATGTTTGATGGATATGTGACATACTATATGTCACATACTATTTAGATTTTTACACAGGTAAAAGTTGATAGGCAGAGAAAGATTTTTTACATCACTATTACCAGTCCTCTGTGTATAGGATAATGCAGAGATAACAAAAATCATTTCTCCCCAGTGTTTGCAATGACATTCTTATTTAAAGGGGCACTCCACCCCTAGACATCGTATCCCCTATCCAAAGCGATCTTGGCTGTGGCACCCCAGACATCTGGTGCAAGGAGCAAACTTCGCTCCATGCCGGATGACTGGCGATGCAGGGCAGAGGCTTGTGAAGTCACGGTCATGCCTCGCTCGTGACGTCATGGCCGTGCCTCCTCAATGCAAGGCTATGGGAGGGGGGCATGACGGCCATCACACCCCTGCCATAGACTTGTATTGAGGGGGCGTGGCTGTGACGTCACGAGCGGGGCACGGCCGGGACATACGAGCCTCTGGCGCTGCACCCGACACTAAACGAATACCGGGTGCAGCAGGGAGATCATGGGGGACCCTAGTGGTGGGACCCAGTGATCAGACATCTTATCCCCTATTCTTTGGATAGGGGATAAGATGTCTAGGTGTGGAGTACACCTTTAAGTTCTCTGTAAATTGCTATAAAGTGTGATCTGTCATCAATCCACAATTTGTATAATTTGCTAAAGAATTCAAGCATTCTTCCCTATTATTACTATAACAAATCACAATGTTCTATTTTTAATATTGGAAATAGTAACCAGTTTCTCAGTGATCCCATATAAAGATTGTGTTGCCAATTTATACTTTTCCTATATATTTATAAATACATGATTTGTGTGTAATCAAAATGACCTATGGTAAGTATCAGTTAGCCAAATGTTCTGAATTAATTCTATTTCTAGGAATATTTTTATGGCTGTCTCTGAAGATACCATACTGTTTGGAGGAATACATAATTAAACGTTTTTGCACTGGTGGGACTGGCAACATATTGCACTGCAATGCATAACTGGCTCTAAAAGCAAACGGGGATATGGAAGTGCTGGGGAATTCCTATGAAATTCATAGCTTGAAAGAATTGAATCTAGAAGCATTCAGTTGGGCAGGTTTGCTTATTTTGCATGTTTCAAAAGTTCACTTTATCATTGGAATTTTGTATAATCTTTGAATAAAGTAAATGTTTTGTTTTCATGGTTTAAATATTATTATTTCAAGTAAAACGGCAAGTAAGACCACCTGCTGTCAAAGGACTCGGCTTATGTAAAACCTTTCCTTAAAGGGGTACTCCGGTGGACAACAAGTGGAAAACAAATGTTTTGAAATGAACTGGTGCCAGAAAGTTTTGTAAATTACATCTATTTAAAAATATTCAACCTTCCAGTACTTATCAGCTGCTGTATACTACAGAGGAAGTTGTGTAGTTCTTTCCAGTCTGACCACAGTGCCCTCTGATGACACCTCTGTCAGTGGCAGGAACTGTCCAGAGTAAAATCAAACCCCCATAGCAAACCTCTCCTATTCCACACAGTTCCTGACATGGACAGAGGTGTCAGCAAAGAGCACTGTGGTCAGACTGGAAAGAACTACACAATTTCCTCTGAAGCACTCAGTGGCTGATAAGTACTGGAAGGATTAAGATTTTGAAATAGATGTAATTTTTAAATCTGTTTAACTTTCTGGCACCAGATGATTGAAAACATTTGTTTTCCACCGGAGTACCCCTTTAACCTCTTTAGGGACGAAGGGCGTAACTGTATGCCCTTGTCCCGCTCCATTTCTATGATGTGTGCTCAGGAGCTGAGCGTAGGTCATAGCGGGGACCCGTGGCTAATGCCAGAGATCACCGATCATGTCAATGCCCAGAATTAAACCCTTAGACACTACGATCAAAGTTGATTGCGGCATCTAAAATGTTAAAAACCACATCCTGGCTGCTCAGCGGTGCTGATTGGGAAACCACTGTGTCCCGATCAGCTGAGTCGGGAGGGCCCTTACCTGCCTCCTCCCTGTCCGATCTGTGCCTCGAAGCTCCAGTCAGGCATGCCAGGCTGGAGTAGTCAAGCACAGATAACACTGATCAATGCTATGCTTTGGCGTAGTATTGAACAGTGTATGCAATCTAAAGATTGCACATGTTATAGTCCCCTATTGGGACTATAACATTTTGTAAAAAAAAAAAAAAGTAAGAGTTAATAAAAGTGATTTTACCCCTTACTTTATAAAAGTTTTAACCCCCCCCCCCCCCCGTCTTTTCCCATAAAAAAAAAAATATGCAAACAAAAATAAACAGAAACATATGTCGTATCGCCGCGTGCGTAAATGTGCAAATTTTAAAATGTAATGTTACTTTAACCGCACGGTCAATGGCATATATACGTTAAAAAAAAAAAAAAGTCCAGAAATGTGTATTTTGGTCACTTTGTATACCCTAAAAAAATTATAAAAAGTAATCAAAAAGTCCCATCAAAACAAATATGGTACCGATAAAAACTACAGATCACGGAACAAAAAATTTGTCCTCATACATTCCCGTATACGGAAAAATAAAAAAAGTTATAGTGGTCAGAAGAGGAAAATTTTAACCCCTTAAGGACTCAGCCCATTTTCGCCTTAAGGACACAGGACATTTTTGTTTTTGCATTTTTGTTTTTTCCTCCTTCTCTTCTAAAAATCATAACACTTTCAATTTTGCACCTACAGACCCATCTGTTTTTTGCATCACCAATTGTACTTTGTAATTACATCACTTATTTTATAATATCATCTGTGGCGAAACAAAGGAAAAATATTTGTGGGGTGAAATAAAATAAAAAAACACCATTTAGTAAATTTTGGAAGCTCCCGTTTCTACACAGTGCACTTTTCAGTAAAAAAAAGTATTTTAATACTTAAAAAAATATAAACTACATGCACCAAACTTAGTATGTTTAAAATTGGCATTTTCTGACCCCTATATCTTTTTTAAATTTTCCCTATATGGGACTATATGAGGGCTAATTTTTTGAGCCGTCATCTCTAGTTTTTATTTTTATTTTTTTTGTTTGTTTTGATGGAGCTTTTTGATCACTTTTTATTAATGTTTTTATGGTAGATGAAGTGACCAAGATTGCACAATTTTGGACTTTGGTATTTTTTTACGTGTACGTCGACCATGCGGTTTAGCTAACCTCATATGATTATTTTTATTCTTTATTACATTATTTTAATGTAAAAAATGGGAAAAGGGGGTTGATTTAAACTTTTAATAGGGAAGGGGACAATGAAATTTTATAAACTTAATTTTTTGACACTTTTTTTTCCATCTTATTGCATATACTGTTCAATGCTATTCCATAGCATAGCATTGATCAGTGTTCTCGGCGCTCTGCTGCTCCTGCCTGCTGAGCAGGCATGGAGCAGTAGATCGCCGATTGGATGACAGAGAGGCAGGTGAGGACCCTCTCGTCGTCCAGTAAGCTGATCGGGACATTGCGATTTTGTCGCGATGGTGTGACAAAATCGCTTAGCTGCTGGGACAGTTTTAACTTTGATTGCGGGGTTAATGTCAGGCATCGGCCATATCGCCGGTGCCTGGCATTAATCGAGGGTCCTGGCTGCCGGTAGCAACCAGGACCCACGGGGTTTAACCCGTTCTCCGCTGGTGAGAACGGTTTAAACCCTGTTAACGGGATCAGGGCGTACCTGTACACCCTGCGTCCTTAACAGCTTACAAATGCTAATTTTCGTAGAAAAAGTTATAATCTTTTTTAAAGAAGTAAAACAAATCAAACCTTTATAAGTTGAGTATCATTTTAATCGTACGGACCTACAGAAATTGAAAGCCCTATAAATGTTTTTATTTTATTTTATTTTTTTTGCACCCAAAATATTTTTTTTTTCTTTTGCCATAGATTTTGTGGTGAACTGACTGATGTCATTACAAAGTAAAATTGGTGGCGCAAGATTTAAAGCATTGGGATTTTTACAAGGGGAGGAGGAAAAAACGAAAGTGCAAAAATGAAAAATGGCCCGGTCCTCAAGGGGTTAACTTGGGCTTTGTGTACAGCAGCATAACTTAAATCATCTGGTACTGAACAGGCCTCTTAACTACCATGCAACATTTACTGAACTGGTCTCCTCATAAAAGACAGAAGGACCTTTTGGGCACACACAGGCTGCAGGGCCTGAGTGCAACCACTCTATCTGAGCACAAACTCCTGATTGGGGATAGAGAACACATGGTGAATAGCTGTGAAATAGAGCTAAAGACTAATTCTTTTCTCACAGGTGAAAAGTCAAAGCACTGCAAGCACAGGTAGGTATACTGTATATGTGAGTTATGAATTTAAAAAAGTGGCAGCCCCACTGGCACGACGACCCCAAGTTATTGGCCAGGTACAGCTGGTATTGAGCAAAGGGACACTTGGCATCTGCGAACATAGAGCTTAAATGACTTGTCATAAAGCTCCAGTTTTGTTACATCTGTCCAAAGAACAAGCCACAAAGTTTTGTGGAAGAATATCGTTTAGACAGATGAGACAAAACTGGAGCTGATTGGCTGTGGTAGTCACAAAAATGCTCCTGAATTGTGAGCCACTTTCATAAATGGGGCACATTCTTAGTGTCTAGTCCAAATAATTAGTGATATCAATAAATCTACCACCCTCTATGCAATAGGTGCATTCTATAAATGTTTGGTACCATGCTAGCCCAATAAGAAGTGTTATTGCATTTAATGAGAGTAAGTAAAAGTAAAAGAATTAGAACATAGCAGAGACATTGGGGGAGATTTATTAAAATCTGTGCAGAGCATTTGTGGTGCAGTTGCCTACAGCAACTAATGAGATTGCTTCTTTTATTTTTCAGATGCCTTGTTAAAAAAAATAAAGAGGCAATCTGATTGGTTGCTGTGGGCAACTGTTCCAGTTTTGCTCTCCAACGTTTTTAATAAATCTCCCCCATTGTGTACGAATGGCCCTTTATTTCATGTATAATATATATGTGTTGTTTGTTGTGACCTAGGCCACAAAAATGTTTGGGTAAATGTGTCTTTTTTGTTTTTGTTTGGTGAGAGGACCTCATCCTTGCTTTAATTTTCTGTTCTTTTCAACATAGAATAGAATATTTACAGATAACCCTCAAATTTAAGAAAGATTTATCACAACCTGTGCAAAGGAAAAGTTGTCCAGTTGCCCATAGCAACCAATCAGATCGCTTCTTTCATTTTGCAAAGGCCTTGTGTTAAAAATGAAAAAAGCAATCTAATTAGTTGCCATGGGCAACTGGGCAACTTTTCCTCTGCACAGGTTTTGATAAATCTCCCCATTATGATAGAAGTTACCGTATTTATGGGCGTATAACACACACTTTTAAAACTTAAATTTAAGGCAAAAAGCCTGCCTGTGTGTTATACGCCGATAAATCTTCTGGCCACTGATTTAAAGCGGCCGCAGCAGCGTCTGCTTGTTGAGTATTAGCAGCACGGCCGCGGCCACTTTAAATCAGTGACCAGCGGCGTCTCCTCCCCGCTCTGCTTTTAATTTTTCTTACCTCCCCCCTCCCTCATCATTCCCCCTTTTCCCTACAAAATGACGACCACAGAAAGGATCTCCAACACACAGGAGGGCTAAATGATTTTTGGGACATTCACATGTTCTACATTCAATGCTCTGTATCTGCATCGTTTGTCCTAATAGAGGTTTATAAGACACATTTACCTATGGACAATAATTTAATAAAACCCAAAAAGACAGAAGGGTCAGGGAATACAAATTCATGACACGCTCAACACAAAATCTGTGCCAATGATTTATGGTACACTACAACATCTAAGGAATCTGGTTCAGAGATGGTGTGGGCATCAGGTCTCCGAACCAACATCAATTCAGTGACAATAAAACTCTCACTACTCTTATCTGTAAATAATTAAAGATTTACTCTGCAGCTCATTCTGTTCTGTTGTTTTTAAGTCAATTTATTATACCATGTCTATGCTCTGTTGTTTATATATATATATATATATATATATATATGTATGTGTGTTGCTTCAGATGATTTGCTACATAAATCCTGATGAGGAGACCCAATTGGTCTCAAAAGCTTGCTATTATTAAATATCATTAATTTATTTTTGTAACTTTTTTTTATTTTTGCCATTTAAAGGGGTAATATCTGCAAGATTTTTTTTTTTTGTTGTTGTTGTATCTCTCAATAAAAACTTTCTCCCAGTCACTCACTGGTATATTGGCAAGTCCTATAAACAATGAATGTTCCGATTTTTCAGACAATATGTCAACTAGAGGAAAGTTCTTTCTCTCTGATAGATAATGTGATTTCCCCTTAAACCATAATCAAATTTGTTAGTTAACTATCACTATAATCTTCGATGTACCAAATATCTCATCCAAAGTTGGCCTGAAATATTGGCTTGCATTCTAATTTTCTTTTATTAACAGTAAAAATCAAATCTTCTGATGATTAAAAATGACCGCAATCTGATTAACCACAAGTTTTAAAAGCTCTTCAAAAAGTAAAAGTGCTTTGCTCGTGCATATCGCTTTTTAATTAGCTAATTAATTTTCTTTTGGTTGTATTACAATATTTGAAACATTCTTAATGTCCTTAGTGGAAAACACACCGTTTTTGATAAGCACCGAGGTATGACCTAGTATACAGATCTGCAGAGCATTGCATCCACTACTAAAATTGAATTATTTGTAACATTAATCATTTTTACAGCCAGCAAAGATTAATTGACTTATATAATTGAGGCTACACTTAAATAAATAGGAGGCATTTTCTCAAAATTCCTCCTATAATTAAGAGTTACTAAGTATGAATTTATGATACCTATCTTTCTACTTCAAGCTGGACAGGACAATAATGTTAGTGCATCCTGGGATCATTATACTGCGTGTGATGTTGTAAGTGCATTTCCTTTCAAAAAATGAAATTGTTGATTTTTTTCATATCTGCAAGTTTTGTGAATGTTACTCCCAAAGTCACATCTCTTTTCTCTTTCTGATAGCTGTGTACCATTTTTGATTCAAAAGCTCCATGTTTGACTGTTTCTATGCTGATAGCTGGTCCCCATCAGCGTACAATTTCTCCTGCCATACACAGTCGTGGTTCACACACAATTACAATTATCCAGCCCAGACCTACTCCTCCCAAGCTCCTGCTGATCATTCTCCAAGGCTGTTCATGCTCTGGCCCGTAGGGTATACAAGCTCTTTCTCCCCCTTATAGTTGCTTTGTGTACATCTAAACCCTGTCCCTCACCTGTCTTAGCTCTGCACAACCTATTTGAGGCCTCCCTGCCTGCTCTGTGGTGCCTGAGCAATAGTGTGGTATCCTTAGTGATTCTGTTTTATTATCCTTTGCTTTGGCCCATGGCTGATCTCCTGATTTTTGCCAATGCCAAACCTCAGTGTACTGTATTGACCCTTCTGATAACGACCTGGACAGCTGATTACATACTTGTGCTGCCTGCCTGTTCCTGACTTTGCTACTCTGTGGCATTCCCATGACCCACACCTGGACCGGGACCTGCCTTTGCTTGATTTGTAGACAAAGACATTTAGAATGAATCGGCAGATAGGAACCATTCGGCCAATCTAGTGTGCCTAGTATACTGAATACTATTCCGGCCCTTTCTTATATGAAGAATAGCCTTATGCCTATCCCATGCATGCTTAATGTTTTGCCACGATGTACAACATATGAAAAGTTTTTGTATCTGACAGTACTAATTTAAACTCCTTCACTGTATTTGCAGCTATCACTTCAAGAGGAGGGTTATTCCATGCATCCACTACTCTCATAGTAAATCAATACTTCTTAAAAATACTGCATAAACCTTTGCCCCTCCTTCTTTTAAATAATAGATAAGCAATGTGTACTGCACCTCTGCCATCTATTATTTTAGTCACCGAATCAAAGAAAATCAATAAGATTAGTTTGACATGATCTTCCTGAAACCGAGTGATGTTCCACAATCTTATCCTTTAGTATAGTTTCTTTTAATTTAGATGAGTTGAAAAAGGGAGCTGGGACTTCAGAAACGCGTTGTCACACTAATAAATATCTGTTTATTATTTTAGCCATGGTGTCCGCGATTACACTTCAGGACCCCCGCCGCGTGCGTCCCTATAGACCTTTTTCACAGCCCTCTGGATACACAGACGGTGCATGTTTATTCTATATTGGACCTTTTCCTGATAGTTCCGGGTCGGTGGCAGCCGCGGCACATTTTTAACAACCGCAGATATAGAAATTGAGCTCTTAGCCCAACATCACCAGGCAAGTGATTTTCATATTAACCCTTTACAATTTAATCTTGGGGTAACGGCACCAGGCAGCACCTTTTTTGTCTGGTTTTCGTCTCTGTCTCCTATTCTATAAATTTTTACTACTATTGATGTCAGGCTTACTGGCCTATAGTTGCCCGATTCCTCCCTACTACCTTTTTATGAATGGGTACAACATTTTCTCATTTAAATTCTTATACGACTCCTGTTAGCAGTGATTGGTTAAATAAATCTGTTAATGGTTTTGCTAATACACTACTAAGCTCTTTTAATAACTTTGATGTATCCCATCAGGCCCCTGTGACTTTTCTGTACTTTAGACCGCTCACATAAACATCTCTCTCTCTCTCTCTGTAAACACACAAGTATCTAATAAATATTTATTATTTCTCCCTAACTGAAGTCCTTATACTTTATTTTCTTCTGTAAAACCTGAACAAATGTTGCATCCCCAATTTTTACCAACTGAGCTAGTTACTTTTCTGCCTGTGCTATAGAAACTCTTATAACTTTAGAAACCTCTTTCTGGCTTTAGAGACCTCTTTCTGGCTAATCTTAAAGATGTGTCTATCTTCATTGCCCTGTTTTTTTTTTTCTGATTACTAAATGGTAGCTTTAAAGAGTACCTCTCATTATCTTGCTAAATGTTATAATCCTCCCATTTCACTGCCCCCATCATGATAAACTACCCCATGCCTTTATTTTTATAATTCTTTGGTTTTCTACCATGATATTGCTCTGTATTTTCTGCTCAGTCACATTCACAGACTGGGAAGGAGCGTTACCCAGCAGGCATGACATCATCTGAAGCCATACAGGGGAGAACTGCCTCCCTCACTCTGCTACACATAGCCCAGAGCAGTTCAGTGTGTGAGATGAGCTATGATTGGCTAAGGCTGCACCCCCCTCAGCACTCCAGACTGCATTTCCTGATTTTGGACTTCTGCTAGGCCAGCAGGAGTCCAAAGTCTGTACAAGAGTTGGCGCAGGGATGTGGAAATCCTATTGCCTGACGCTCGGGACAAGTAGTCTTGGGCGCCGGGCAGGTGAATTGTTCATAGATTTAGCCCTGTATCGGGCAAGCAGGGACAGACAGACTTCTCCCTTATTTTTCTTTAATGCCGGTGTGAGGTGCAGGAGCCGATGCAAGTCTGCACCTCACACCGGCGCTCAGAGTATATGGAGGGGGCAGTGGCAGCCCCCAGCTGATTTCAGTCGCCGAGGGCTGCTGCTCAGAGCCCCCCAGCCGGTGTGAGGGGATCTCAGGAGCGAGGGCAGTGCCTGAGGTCGCACGTCTGCAGGAGATGATTAAGCCACGCCCCCTCATCCCCCCTCCCGGAGGATGGAGAGCGCAGCTCTGCATAATACAAGAAGAGAGGGGAGAATGAGGACGTACACAGCTTCTCCCTCCCCCACACACAGCCTCTCCCTTCCCCCAGCTCTGTCTACACAGGACCTCATTTATCCCGGGGAGGTTTCAAGTATTCACGGGGGGAAAATACAGAGCGGGGAGAGGACGTGTGTGAGGAGACTGCACTGCACGGGCTGGGGATTTCACCTCACACCGGCTCAGGTGAGGAGGCCGAGCATGCAGGCGGCGGGAAGGGTGGTTGTATATGTATGTAATGTGTAATTAGGGGGGGTGTATCAGTGGTGGGTGTATGTATGATGTGTGCATATGTATGGTGTATGTGTCATGTGTATATATGATGTCTGTATGGTGTATGTGTGATGTGTGTATGTAGTGTATGATGTGGGGTGTAGCAGCGGCGGGTGTATGTATGATGTGTGCATATGTATGGTGTATGTGTCATGTGTATATATGATGTCTGTATGGTTTATGTGTATGTGTGATGTGTGTATGTAGTGTATGATATAGGGGGCAGTGGCAGGTGTATATATGATGTGTTTATGTGTGATGTGTGTATGTAATGTATGATATAGGGGGCAGTGGCAGGGGTATATATGATGTGTGTATGGAGTCTGTGTATGTGTGATGTGTGTATGATGTGGGGCGTATCAGCGGCGGGTGTATGTATGATGTGTGCATATGTATGGTGTATGTGTCATGTGTATATATGATGTCTGTATGGTGTATGTGTGATGTGTGTATGTAGTGTATGATATAGGGGGCAGTGGCAGGTGTATATATGATGTGTGTATGTGTGATGTATGTATGTAATGTATGATATAGGGGTAGCAGCAACGGGTGTATGTATGTGTGCATATGTATGGTGTATATTTATGGTGTGAGTGTATGTGTAAATATGATGTGTATATGGTATATGTGTGATGTGTGTATGTAATGTATGATGGGGGGGCAGCGGCAGGTGTATGTATGTATGATGTGTCTATGTATGATGTATGTATGTAATGTATAATATAGGGGGCAGTGGCCGGTGTATGTATGATGTGGGGGGTGGCAGGTGTATGTATGATGTGTATGTATGATGTATGTATGTAATGTATAATATAGGGGGCAATGGCCGGTGTATTTATATGTGTATGTATGATATGTGTATGCATGTATGTTTTGTACAGGGGCGGACTGACAAGTGCTGCTGGCTGTTGTGCTATCTAATATTTTTTATTTTCAGTGGCTTTTGGCCACCCGCACTAAATTGCACCCCCAGAATCCCACCCCCTTCATACTCACCCGACGACCAAAACCCCCACGGATGCACGCAAACACGCCCGAACCAAAACTACAACTCCCAGCATGTTACACCATAACCTAAACTGTAAAACTATAAAGTGTAACATGCTGGGAGTTGTAGTTTTGGTTCGGGTCAGCTGCAGAGCCATAGGCTGTATCAGGGCATGCTGGAAGTTGTTGTTACTAACTGTAATTCCCAGTATTCCTTGACACATCCTATGGCTCTGCAGCTGACACAAGCCAAAACTACAACTCCCAGCATGTTACACAATAACATTAACTGTACTACTATACAGTGCAACATGCTGCAACACCCACACAACCATAGGCTGCATCAGGGCATGCTGGGTGTTGTAGTTATCTAGCAACTAAATGCAACTTCCAGCATTTTCTGACACATAATTAGAGTAAATAAAATGCACCACATAAACTGGAGAAGCAGAACCCCCCCCCCCCCCCCCCCCAGTAACACAGCGTTGTTCACTGTTATCCAATCAAAAGTCTCCATATATAAGTCCCTATGAAGAATGAAAAATAGTGATTAAAATATTTTAAGAAGTGCATATATATGTGAATAAGCCCCTTTCCTAATACCATTTCTGATAAAACTACAGTACTACAGTCACATGTCACACACTACTCATGTCACACAAGATTACCCTCATCCCTGTATATGGAAAAATTGGAGTTATAGGGGTCAGATGTGGGGGGGGGCAATTTTCTGGGCTTGCCTCAGGTGTAAAAGGAGCTAGCTACAGCCCTCCCGCCGCTAAGAGCCTGGCATGCTGCGATCGCTGTGGCCGCCATTAAACCATTAAATCACCGCTGTTGAAGTTGACAGCAATGTCTAAAGGGATCTTATATCCATCCCTGGTGGTCTAGTGGAGGGGATCGAACTATTTTGGTTGAAATTATTTTATCTACCAGGACAAGTGGATTTTCTTGAGGGACAAGTAGATTGTGTTCCGCTCTAGTCCCTTGGACAAGTATTTTTTTTTTTTTTTAATTTCCACACCCCTGTGGGGGGAAATTTGCTTGGACAAGTAGGGAGACACCTAGTGGCAGATTTTTTTAAAACACAAATAAAATATAGAAAACTTCATTTTTTTAATCAAAGTACATTAGAATTTTTTTTATTTACCATAAGGAGTGCATTAGCAAAACTTAGTTTTAATGATAGTGCCCATTTAAGTTTTCTATTTCTGGCTATTTCTGCCAACAGTGGTCTCATTATTTATTTTTTTGCTTTTATTGACAAGCCTAATACAATTAACTGTTGCCTTCAATAATGCAACTTTTAAGTAGTCCCATTTCTCCAGGACTCTATTTACACAGTTCCAGTCTGATGGCGACTCAGTTACAACTAATATATGCCTTGCACTGATATCTTCTGGTCCACAGGGCCAGCAGCCACCCGCACCAGGAGCACTCTTGAAAAGCAGCTTGGTACTCTATAGCAGCTATGTTCAGCTTCCACATCCTGGAGTGGGATACTTCACTGGTACTGATCAATAGATCCCTTCTTTTTTTTTTATAATTTTTAATTATTTTTCAATATCAGAAAACATACAGTTGTCAAAGATAACAACGTCTCAGAATGTACAAATGCACAAGGTGTACTAAAAGGCATGAAACAATAAAACAATATAAGGACTCTTGCCGATGTCATACCTTACAAGATTTGAGCTAGACAGAAGAGATATTAGTTTGCAATGGCTAATGCAAGGAGAGAAACTGTATAGTACACCAAAAGGGCATGCATAAGCATGGTACAAAACATAAAATAAAAAAAATAAAAAAGGGAACAAAAACAAACAGGAAAGAAAAACACTGCACAGACTGACGTGAACCATTCAACTCCTCCAGATTTTGGTAGATAAAATTGGTCCCATCAGATCAGGTAAGTATGTGAAAAGCAAACCTGCTAAGTGTATGCATTCAAGACACTTTTAGAGCTCCTTGTGAACCAGCCAGTGACTCCAATGCATTCCACTGTGTGCTAGCAAAAGGGCGCACGATGGAAATCCTTTCTGGCAAATCAAAAAAATATGAAAGAAAGAGATTCCATTTAGCAAAGAACTTTTTAGACATTTTCTCCTTATGGACGAGCACTTCCCATCTGTCTAAGTTGAATAATTGTTTTAAAGCGTCTATCAAGCGTGTGACCGTAGGTATCATTGTGTTACGATTCGGCAGGCTGGATGTGGATCCTCTGTGTCAGCGAGGGATTGGCGTGGACCGTGTCGGTGGACCGGTTCTAGGGTTGCTACTTGTTTTCACCAGAGCCCGCCGCAAAGCGGGATGGCCTTGCTGCGGCGGTAGCAACCAGGTCGTATCCACCAGCAACGGCTCAACCTCGCTGACTGCTGAGAAGGCGTGGGACACAAGGACTAGGCAGAGGCAAGGTCAGACGTAGCAGAAGGTCGGGGCAGGTGGCAAGGTTCGTAGTCAATGAGGATAGCAGGAGATCTGGAACACAGGCTTTGGACAACATTAACGCTTTCACTGGCACAAGGCAACAAGATCCGGCAAGGAAGTACAGGGGAAGTGAGGTAATATAGACAGGGAGCAGGTGGAAGCTAATTAGGCTGATTGGGCCAGGCACCAATCATTGGTGCACTGGCCCTTTAAATCTTAGAGAGCTGGCGCGCGCGCGCCCTAGAGAGCGGAGCCGCGCGCGCCAGAACATGACCGCCGGGGACCGGGACGGGTAAGTGACTTGGGATGCGATTCGCGAGCGGGCGCGTCCCGCTATGCGAATTGCATCCCCGCCGGCAATGTCAGTGCAGCGCTCCCGGTCAGCGGGTCTGACCGGGGCGCTGCAGAGAGAGAGACGCCGCGAGCGCTCCGGGGAGGAGCAGGGACCCGGAGCGCTCGGCGTAACACATTGAAGACAACCAATCGCGCAGAAAAGCAACTTAGCCTGTATAATGACTGAATGTTCTATAGGGGGGAAGATGTGTACAGTAAATGAGTAGGCATCCCTCGACCCAGAGACTGAGATATGAAAAAGAGCCTCATTCGAAATTCTCCAGTAAGTGTAATTCTGTTCAACAGAGCAGAGACATGGTCCTAATAAGACAGTACTCGCGGACATTGCCACATGCAATGGTAGAGATCAGCTTTATGTGTTAAACATTTCGGGCAATGATCTCTTCTGTGTGGATTAGAAGCAGGTGGGGATATAGTAAAAGCATATATGGCATTTTGTATTAGTTTCAACTTTCACTTCTCATTATGAATACATTTTCTGAAATCCTCCCAGCCCACTAATATATGATTGGGTAAATCTGTATCATCCAGGAGTTTTGCCCACTTAACTCCAAAAATTTTGGGGGGTGGAGGCACATACCATTTATGTAGACAAGTATATAAACTAGAAACGGACCTATTCTCTGTGGAGGTCAAAAGGGGGTTAAATGCATTTGAGGGGATTTCCTTAGAGACATCCAACAATTTGGAGGAAATATATGCTCTGAGTTGACCATACTGCAGGAAATGAGATAGAGGGATGTCATATTTATCATGTAGCTCCTGCAAGGAAAACCATTGCTTTCCAGATAAAAGGTCTCCTATCGTTCATACCCCCCCCCCCCCCCCTTTGTCACTGCAGGGAGAAAAGTGCATTATCATAACCTGCCTTAAAATCCGGAGTATGCCACGGCGACAAGTGTTTGGAACAGGCATGGCAGAGATCCAGTGTTTTCCTAATGTCTTTCCAAGTACCTATTGTGTCGCTGAAAAGTTATGAATAGTAAAACAGAAAAAACTTTCAGCTCACCACATGCCTATTCTGAATGGAGAGAGTGTCCTGTAGCAGGGAGCACGGAAGATAGACGCCAAGTCATATCCTTGGTTATTCAGCAATCAAGAAACAAAATTCAAGGGCTCCAGCTCCACAGAAAATAGTAGTTAAAACATTCTAATTTTATTCCATATTGCTTTAAAATCCAAGAAGGACAAAGACAAACATGATGTGCTCTAGTAAGTAAAAAAAAAAACACGTCCACTGACGTGTTTCGAACAATAATGTTCTTAGTCATGGCATGAGACCCTCACACTCTGAATGGTTTTTATGTACTGAGGTGTTCACCCTCATACAAACATATTCAAGAATAGTAGTTCAACATAGCTTCAAGAAACACTGAAAAAAATAGTATATTCACTGTATATAGACTAGACCCAATTCAGTAAAGTTTCAAAAAATTCATGTTCACGGTGAAAACATCGATAAATATATACTGGATCGTTTCTGTAATTCACACTCAACGAACACCTTGAATAAAATACTAATGTCCAATAAGTTTCTCTTTTCAACAAAATTCAAAAAACCTTCAACCTCTACGAGGTGGATACACACATTAAACACCATAGATCTCCACTGTAGATGAATCATATTGGTATAATATAACTAGGTGTTTGATCAATTCCAATATAGACCATGACCCAAAAGACGCACCATCTGAACAATGTCAACGTCCACAGATGCGTCTCTTGAAAATAATTTCATCTTCAATGAAAACATCAATAAATATGGGCTAGATTGTTTCTGTAATTCATACCCCGTGGATATCTTGTGTCGAGTACTAATATCCAGTAAGCTTCTCTTTTCAACAAAATTCGAGACCAGTCTTCACCTCAACGCATGGTCGAACCGCAGGGGGCACAGAGCAAAACATCAAAAATATTCGAACACATCGAACCAGATACCCAACCAACAAACAGAATTAAAATCATCTTCAGTTATCAATATATCAGCTTGCACTTTAACTCATCACCAACTGAAGGCATTGAAAAAGGGTCTGAATTGACATTTTTTTTCCAGTGAGAACCGCAAGGACCCAAATATGGAAAATATTTTACTAGAAACCGGTCTTAATTTTCTTGGAACAAATCAATTTCCCTTGCAATCCCCTTTTAATGAACAATGTGCACTGTTGAACATGATTGAATTAACATCTGAATTGGTTGAACCCACAAATCCCATTTGTGGCACCAAATTTAGCTTCAAAACTTATAACCCATATTTTTATCCAGTGAACTCTCGTACTAGCTCCATGGACTTGTTCCAGCAGATGATTGAAAATGATCTAAAAGATCTTCATCAAAATAACCAATCCAGTCATAAAAATCTTACTAAATCTGAATCTCCTCACAAAAATAAAGAACCATATGAAAACGTATATATATATATATATATATATATATATATATATATATATATATATCAAGAATTATATCTTTATTGAAAAATACAATATAAAAACATATATAAAAAACACATGAAGATGGGTACTACAAATGCACAAACAGAACAATGGAGATGAGGGTGCTACAATGTAGGTAGTAACAGGTATAAATACTCAATGTAAAGTGATGGTCCCACAACTGGACCTATCACAGGCAGGGCATAAATAAAGGGTAATGGCTAAGACGGTCATGACTATTAGTACAAAGATGCGGTAATACAAGTATAAAGCAAATGGCTACCTGATGCAGCAGACAGAAGATCACTTCTATAAGGTGCACAGTGGCATAACCACAGTAAACATACAAAGCATAATGAACGATGATGCCAAACTAAACCCATGCACCTGACTAGCACCACTCACCTCCTGCCCCAAACGTGTTTTCGCTCAGTTGGCTTCCTCACGCCCCCTCAGTTGGCTTCCTCACGCGGGGCAGGAGGTGAGTGGTGCTAGTCAGGGGCATGGGTTTAGTTTGGCATGATCGTTCAAGGCACTTGCAATAAATGGGTTTAATTGTAAAAAAGGTTTTTGCTGGTTGTCATGTGATGTCACTATGCTGTACTCTTGCATCTCTCATGAGAAAGCAATTTTGGCTACAGAATATCATCTTAAAAAATATAACAATTATGATGCAGCATTACGTAATTGTTTGCTAGATGCATTGAGTTTTCTATTGAAAAATATTTTTTTTCTCGTTTTGATTGTGTTTATTATGTACAAGTAACTGGATGTCCTATGGGTTCCAAATTGTCACACAGCCTGGCAAATCTTTCTATGTCATATTGGGAGGAAAGTCATCCATGTGCGGCCACTAATCCATATGCCAATGCTATACATTGATATGGCCGCTACATAAATGACCTCCTCCTAGTATGGTCAAAATCTAGGGAGGAGGCCTCCATATTCCTAGAGCACATTAATAATAAATTTTCTTGATGTACATGTTAATGGTGATTATATGAATGAGTGTGTTCACACAAGTCTCTTTCGTAAACCTACTTCTGGTAACAGAATCTTATGTGCCACTAGTTGACATCCGTGCCATGTCACTCGTAATCTTCCAGTAGGGGAGTACATTAGACCCCGCACATGTTTCATCAGATCATAAGTCATTTTTTGATGTATGTCATGATATTGATGCAAGATTAATCAGCAGGGGTTACTCTCGCTCTGTTCTGGCAAAGGGAATAGCATCTAAAAAAAAGTCGCATGTCGTTGCTAACAGATAATAATAATAACACGAGGTCTGCACAGGTTGATAAAAAGGTTACTTTTTCCAGGCCATACAGTACAAATTTTTCTCAAATCAAATCAATTGTTTTGAAGCATTTACCTGTTCTTTATGAGGATGATATTCTAAATAATGGTTTGAATATAGTTGCAAGAAGAGGTTGGTCTATTCGCAATCAATTGTCACCCAGTGACTTTTCTAGCAATTTTAAACACAATACATTGTTACATGTTAAGGAATGTTTCAAATGTGCCAGGAGCAGATGCAGCTTGTGTGGTTTTATTTCTAAGTCTACTCAATTCTCAATTACTGATAGTACATTTCCTATTAAGTCTTTTATAATCTGTAATTCCACTCACGTTGTATATTTAGTCATGTGTAAGAGTTACGATGTTCAATATGTAGGCTGTACTACGAGAAAATTTAAAAGATGCATCTATGAGCATTTTCATTATTCAGACGGTGCGTCTTTCATGTCTAAACACATAACTGAAATACATCAAGGTGATTTATCCACATTGGAAGTTTGTGGTATTGAACATGTATATCCACCTCGTCGAGGTGGAGACTGGTCTTGAATTTTGTTGCACAAGATATCCACAGGGTATGAATTACAGAAACGATCTAGCCTATATTTATTGATGTTTTCATTGAAGTTATTTTCAAGGGACGCATCTGTGGACGTTGACATTGTTCAGACGGTACGTCTTTTGGGTCATGGTCGATCAAACACATAGTTATATTATACCAATGTGATTAATCTACAGTGGAGATCTATGGTGTTTAATGTGTGTATCCACTTCGTAAAGGTTGAAAGTTGTTTTGGATTTTTGTTGAAAAGAGAAGCTTATTGAACATTAGTATTTTATACAGGGTGTCCATTGAGTGTGAGTCACAGGATCGATCCAGTATATATTTATCGATTATTAAGTGAACATGATTTTTTCTATTGAATTTTTTTAAACTTTGCTGAATTGGGTTTTGTGTATATACAGTGAATATACTGTTTTTTTCAGTGTTTCTTGAAGCTATGTTGAACTACTATTCTTGAATACCATTGAAGTTAATTTTCTACTGGGATAATTTGTTACAAGTCCTTCCAGCTGGAAGGAGCTCCACCTGTAGCAGGTGGAGCTATGTTTGTATGAGGGTGAACACCTTAGTATATAAAAATCATGCAGAGTGTGAGGGTCTCATGCCATGACTGGAAACATTATTGTTCGAAACGCGTTGGTGGATGTGGGTTTTTAACTCACTAGAGCACATCATGTTTGTCTTTGTCCTTCTTGGATTTTAAAGCAATATGGAATAAAATTAGAATGTTTTAACTACTATTTTCTGTGGAGCTGGAGCCCTTGAATTTCGTTTCTGGATTGCTGAAAAGTAATGAGCGTCTGATGTCTGGTGGCAGCGAGGAGAGAAGACAGAGCAAAAGTGCTAGGGGTTGCCAAGGGGCCGCATACTGCAACTCCAGTATTGTGTTAGAATAACAAGAAGTTCCCTGAAAACAATCCATGATATGGCACATTATACAAGCTAAATTGTAGCCTCTTGTGTTTGGAAAATTAGCCCCCCCCCCCCCCCCTCCATCCCAACTCGACAGTATAAGGTCCTGAGTGCAATCCTCAGTTCTTTCCTGCCCATATGAATTTTGTGAACTTGGAGGACAGTGTCTTGATATCACTATGTTTAAGAAGGAGAGGTATGGTTTGAAGTGGGTATAACAGCCTTGCAAAACTGCACATTTTTAAAAGAATACAGCGCCCTAAAAGGGACAAGGGTTGTTGTTGCCAGCAATGAAATTCGCTTTGTATCTTAGCTATCAATGGTGGGTAATAGAGGGTATAAAGTGATTCAGGTGTCTTCCCTATTTTGATGCCTAAATAGGTGATAGCCTGGATTCTATCAGTATCCCGGGGTCTGTAAGGCCCTTAAATAAGATGTAGTGGGTCTGCAGAGGTGTAATAAAATAGATTTATGGATGTTATTGATGTAACCGAAGTGCATCAGGGTATCTAGGATTTTGGGTATGGCCACTACAGGGTCTACCAGGTACATGATAATGTCATTGGCAAACAATGATACACGGGGTTCTCCCTCCCCTACCGACACCCCTGTGAATACCGCAGATGAAGATACATATCTAGGCAAGGGTTCTAAGGCAATGTCAAATTGTAAGGGAGAGAGTGGGTACCCTTGTCGTGTACCTTTATATAAGGGGAAGGTTAGTAATAAAAAGCTTTGGAGATATATCCTAGATTTAGGTGACGCATATAGAGCTTGCAAGAGGTGCCGAAATGCCCCTGTAATGTTCATGGCATCCAACCAAGACCAGCTAACGTTGTCAAATCCTTTTTCGGTGTCTGATGTCAACAGCGGTGGACAGCTTGTCTGGGTGGAGCGGCGCTGGACCGAATCAAGAACTGTTAATACTGTGCAGAGATTTAGCACAGCTGAACGATTACGTATAAATCCTGATTGAACCGGGGATATCAAGGAGGGTAATACAATAGATAACCTATCAGCCATTATTTTAGAGATCAGTTTGCAGTCCACATTAATCAGAGAAATTGGCTGGTAAGATCCCAGGTCAAGTAAATTATTATTTGGTTTGGGGGAGAAGTCAAATATAGGAAGTGGATGCTGAATCCGGCATACCATTCACTTCTAGACCCTTATTATATAATCCTGAAAGGGTGGGGGAGATCTGATGTTAGAGTTTATAAAATTCACATGTAAGGCCATCAGGGCAAGGTGCTTTGGAATTCTTTAGGTTACGGATGGCCCGTTTCACTACTTCGGGACTGATAGGGGCATTTAATTGAGTCAATTGGTCGTGTGACAATTGGGGTAAGGAAACCTTTTGAAGCAAAGTATCTGCTGGTAAGGTGGAGGGAGTAGTATGGGAATAGAAATCAGAATAGTAAAGTAGTTGACTATAGCATTGGGGTCGGTGAGAAGAACACCCTCAGAGTTTTTTTTAAGGGATATGTGGGGGGGGGGGGGAAGTTGTCCCATTGCCAAATTTACCAGCAACCTACCCGATTTATTGCCAAATCTATGTAAGAGTGCTGTGAATTCAGTGTTGTAAAAACGCTCTCTCGCCGCCAACCAGTCCTCAAAGTCTCTCTTGGCATCAACCCATGTCTGTTTACACGTTGGTGTAGGTGTGGCTAGGAATGCAGGAGATGGTCTCCTGAGGGATGTCCTCCCAGTCCTTGACTAAAGCATCCACCAACTCCTGAACAGTTTGTGGAGCAACGTGATGTTGGTGGATGGAGTGAAACATTCTGTCCCATATATACTTAATCGGATTTAGGTCTGAGGAACGGGCGGGCCAGTCCATAGCATCAATGCCTTCCTCTTGCAGGAACTGCTGACACACTCCAGCCACATGAGGTCTAGCATTGTCTTGCATTAGGAGGAACCCAGGGCCAACTGCACCAGCATATGGTCTCACAAGGGGTCTGAGTCCCTCATCTCAGTACCTAATGGCAGTCAGGCTACCTCTGGCAAGCACATGGAGGACTGTGCGGCCCCCCTAAAGAAATGCCACCCCACACCATTACTGACCCACCGTCAAACTGGTCATGCTAGAGGATGATGCAGGCAGCAGAACGTTCTCTACGGCATCTCCAGACTCTGTCATGCCTGTTATATGTGCTCAGTGTGAACCTGCTTTCATTTGTGAAGAGCACAGGACGCCAGTGACGAATTTGCCAATCTTGGTGTTCTCTGGCAAATGCCAAATGTCCTGCACAGTGTTGGGCTGTAAGTACAACCCCCACCTGTGGACGTCAGGCCCTCTTACCACCCTCATGGAGTCTGTTTCTGACCAGTAGAGTGGACAAATGCACATTTGTGGCCTTCTGGAGGTCATTTTTCAGGACTCTGACAGTGTTCCTCCTTGCACAAAGGCAGAGGTAGTGGTCCTGCAGCTGAGTTGTTGCCCTCCTACGGCCTCCTCCATGTCTACTGATGTACTGGCCTGTCTCCTGGTAGCACCTCCATGCTCTGGACACTACGCTGGCTGACAGGCACAGCAAAACTTCTTGTCACATTAATGTGCCATCCTGGATGAGCTGTCATGCTACCACTAGAGTGAAAGCACCGCCAGCATTCAAAAGTGACCAAAACATCAGCCAGGAAGCATAGGAACTGAGAAGTGGTATGTGGTCACCACCTGCAGAACCACTCCTTTATTGGGGGTGTCTTGCTATTTGCCTATAATTTCCACCTGTTGTCTGTTCCATTTGCACAACAGCATGTGACATTGATTGTCAATCAGTGCTGCTTCCTAAGTGGACAGTGTGATTTCACAGAAGTGTGATGGACTTGGAGTTACATTGTGTTGTTTAACTTGTTAAGGACGGCGGGCGTATCCATACGCCCCCATTTTAAAGTCCTTAAGGACTGAGGGCGTATGGATACGCCGTGGGAATTCCGGTCCCCGCCGCTAGCCAGTTGGGGACCGGATCGGGATGCCTGCTGAAATCATTCAGCAGGCATCCCGGCACATCGGCGAGGCTGTCTGGGCATGCTGGGTGTTGTAGTTTTTCAACATCTGGAGGGTCACAGTTTGGTGACCACTGTTACAGTGGTGCCCAAACGGTAGCCCTCCAGATGTTGCCAAACTACAACTCTCAGCATGCCTAGACCGCCCAGGCATGCTGGGAGTTGTAGTTCTGTAACATCTGTCCCTTCAGATTTTGCAATTTTAACCCCTTAAGGACTCAGGGTTTTTCCGTTTTTGCACTTTCGTTTTTTCCTCCTTACCTTTTAAAAATCATAACCCTTTCAATTTTCCACCTAAAAATCCATATTATGGCTTATTTTTTGCGTCGCCAATTCTACTTTGCAGTGACATTAGTCATTTTACCCAAAAATGCACGGCGAAACGGAAAAAAAAATCATTGTGCGACAAAATCGAAAAAAAAAACGCCATTTTGTAACTTTTGGGGGCTTTCGTTTCTACGCAGTGCATATTTCGGTAAAAATTACACCTTATCATTATTCTGTAGGTCCATACGGTTAAAATGATACCCTACTTATATAGGTTTGATTTTGTCGCACTTCTGGAAAAAATCATAACTACATGCAGGAAAATTTATACGTTTAAAAATGTCATCTTCTGACCCCTATAACTTTTTTATTTTTCCATGTATGGGGTGGTATGAGGACTCATTTTTTGCGCCGTGATCTGAAGTTTTTATCGGTATGATTTTTGTTTTGATCGGACTTTTTGATCACTTTTTATTCATTTTTTAATGATATAAAAAGTGACCAAAATACGCTTTTTTGGACTTTGGAATTTTTTTGCGCGTACGCCATTGACCGTACGGCTTAATTAATGATATATTTTTATAGTTCGGACATTTACGCACGCGGCGATACCACATATGTTTATTTTTTATTTTTTTTACACTGTTTTATTTTTTTTATGGGAAAAGGGGGGTGATTCAAACTTTTATTAGGGAAGGGGTTAAATGACCTTTATTAACACTTTTTTTTTACATTTTTTTTGCAGTGTTATAGGTCCCATAGGGACCTATAACACTGCACACACTGATCTCTAATGCTGATCACTGGCGTGCATTAACACGCCTGTGATCAGCATTATCGGCGCTTGACTGCTCCTGCCTGGATCTCAGGCACGGAGCAGTCATTCGTCGATCGGACACCGGGGAGGCAGGTAAGAGCCCTCCCAGTGTCCGATCAGCTGTTCGGGACGCCGCGATTTCACCGCGGCGGTCCCGAACAGCCCGACTGAGCAGCCGGGTCACTTTCACTTTCACTTTAGAAGCGGCGGTCAGCTTTGACCGCCGCTTCTAAAGGGTTAATACCGCACATCGCCGCGATCGGCGATGTGTGGTATTAGCCGCGGGTCCCGGCCGTTGATTAGCGCCGGGACCCACGCGATATGATGCGGGATCGCGGCGCGATCCCGCTTCATATCGCGGGAGCCGGCGCAGGACGTAAATATACGTCCTGCGTCGTTAAGGGGTTAATGACATTTTTGAAAATTGCTGCTCTACTTTATAGCCCTCTAATTTTTTCAAAAAGCAAAAATATGTCCATTTTATGATGCCAACATAAAGTGGACATATTGTATTTGTGAATAAAAATAAAATTTATTTGGAATATTCATTTTCCTTACAAGCAGAGAGCTTCAAAGTTAGAAATATGCAAAATTTTCAACATTTTCATAACATTTTGGGATTTGTCACCAAGAAAGGATGCAAGTAATGCCTAAAATTTACCACCAAAATAAAGTAGAATATGTCACGAAAAAACAATCTGAGAATCAGAATATTCGGTAAAAGCATTTTGGAGTTATTAACGCTTAAAGTGATGGTGGTCAGAATTGCGAACAAGGGCTCAGTCCTTAAGGTGAAAAAGGGGTCAGTCCTTAAGGGGTTAAGTGTTCCCTCTATTTTTTTAAGCAGTGTATATTTTAACTGTAAAATAGTATTCAAAAGTGGACAAGCACATTACCAGAAAATGACAAGACTGGGAGCTCAGGCCAGGCCACTCATCTTCCTGAACTCAACAATCTCTCATGGTTTCCAGATAAAATACTAGATGATTATTTTAAGATAAGTAAAGCAGCAGAGGCAAAGTTTCCCAAATTAATTAAACTGGTATCAACCAACAATCAGAGGATTTAGAGGACCCCATTAGGATCCTGTTTTCATCTCTACACCCCAGATTTCTCTGATAGAGAGAGTTACAGTATATGACAAACCTCTGACAGTCTGACACATTTGGGCCTAGAAGATGTTCTTGATTAACGTCCAATCAAAGTGCCGGATTTTATGACTTTCTGAATGTTATATTAATGCCAAGCGCTAAAATAGTGTTACGTAAATGCTTACACAAGTTTTTTGCTGCACACACAGAACTTAGGCACAGATATCCAACATTTACTTTTTTTTTCTTAAATAGATAGGGACACAAAAAAGTGTCCCTAAAGGGAATCTGTATCTAACTCTGAGCTGCACACATAGGACATGAGAAGATAGCTGATAGGGAGGTAAAAAATATAATGCCTGTCTCTTGGCTAATAGCTGCTTGCAAAGTTATAAAAGTAATGTTTCTATGATGTGGTGGAACAGGGTACACAGGGCCCTCACTCTTTTTGGGGTAATTGTTTTCTTGATCCCCTTTTAGACAGAGTTATCCTTCGAGGGGAGGTTGGTAGGTTTCTGGGGAGCAGCAGAGCCAGAGGAAGGAACCAAAAGGGAAGAAACATAGTTGGTTAAGCGGTGTGATTTCCAGGGCTCCAAGGTTTTTTGAAAGGTGGTCTTCTCATCTCCCATCTCACAAATTATTCCATTCTACAAATGTGATCTACCATGTTAATCCATGAAGAAAGAGTGTGTGTGGGGGGGGGGGGGAGCGTGGGGTTTATGGAGCACCAATTAGCGAGTTTGATAGGTGTCAACATGGCTGTGGTTCAGTCTGTTTTTTTTAGGGCGGAAGAGAGAGAATGAGTGGTGCAGAGAAGAGGACTTTGTTTGGTGAGCCTCCTCCCTGAAGGGTTTAATTTTCAGGCAAATGAGCCAGATATGGGACAGTGTACCAGCTTCGCCAGCAGAGCTTATTGCTCATTAGATTCAGGCAGAAGAGCCATTCGGGTGTAGGGTACCACCTAGCTAGAAGCTTAAAGGAGCTCTCTTGGATTCTGACACATCTGGAGAAGTCATGTAAACAGGCTAATATATATATATATATATGTTTGACCTCCTCTTTAGAGAAGGTGATTCCCAACTCAGTGACCCATGCAAGCAAATAGCAAGGTGCTTGAGGTGCGGAGACATTGAGGAGTTCTCCATACAAGTGTGAGATGATACCATCTAGTAGCCGAGGAAGCATGTAGTATTTACCGAGCCAGGAGAGAGGGGAAAGAGAGCTAGGACAATCTCCAGCTGCCACCTGCCTCAAATAAAATTGACTTAGAAAATGTAAAGTGGGCCTAGAGCAGGTGGGGAGCAACATCTGAGGATCTTGGTTCCAATCTAGGTACTAGAGATCTTTTTGGGTAAGGCCCCAGAACCCTCTCCAGGCGTCAGGAAATTGGTGTCCTGAGCCAAAGTATAGGGGGAAGTCCTCTAGTGGGGTAATTTTATAGTTTCTGCCCAGGGAGATTAGGTACTGTCTCTGAACTTTAATGGTCCCGCTAGTTAGGGGAATTATGGTTTTGGAAAGTATGCAGTTAGCCAAGAAGGACCAGAGCGCCCCATATGTCTTATCATCCACGGGGGCCCCCTCCGCAAAGAGCAGTCGAGTTGAAGGATGTGTCCAATGTAACCATCTAGAAAGATGGATCGCCTGATAGTATTTGGAGAGGTCAGGAAGACCCATACCTCCCCAGTAGTGTTGAGCGGCATAGGCCATATTCGAATTCGCGAATATTCGCGAATATATGGACGAATATTCGTCATATATTCGCGAATATTCGCATATTCGTTATATTCTCGTTTTATTTTCGCATATGCGAAAGTTCGTGTATGCGAAAATTAACATATGTGAATATTAGCATATACAAAATTAGCATACGCGAAAATTTGCATATGCGAAAATTCGCATGTTCTAATTTTCGTATATACGAATTTCCGCACGCCAGTCTCACACAGTAGTATTACAGCCTTCTTTACACCACACAAGCTGGAAGCAGAGAGGGGTGATCACTGTGATGTGTACTGTGAAAAAAAAAAATAAAAAAAATAAAAAAAAAACGAATATTCGTAATTACGAATATATAGCGCTATATTCGCGAAATTCGCGAATTCGCGAATATGCGATATTCGCGAATAATATTCGAATTGCGAATATTCGCGAGCAACACTACTCCCCAGGAGGGCTTTAGTATGAGGAGCCTATGTGGCAATCGAGGCCTCCTGCCAAACTACAGGAAATGGTTAAACTCTGCACATAAAAATTAGAAAAAAGAGTTAGGGTTTGCTATAGGTACTGTTTGTAGGACGTAAAGCACCTAGGGGAGAATATACGTTTTCAAGTAATTCTTTCCTCCCAACCAGGAGGTCATAGGAAGTTTAAAGTCTAGGAGCGGAGTAGTATTGACTTTATGCAGTATTATGTAGTAGTTTCATACCAGATTCCAGATGCGTGGTCATCTCGTATACTGTTGATGTGCCTTGAGGACTGAGCCTCTATTTCAGCTGCCTATCAGTTTTGCTTTCGTAAAACTTAATAAAAACAGATTTGCCATAATATAACACATAATTATTTGAATCAGTTATTCAGAAGTAGAAAAACATTTTTCTAGAAACCTCAGTATGTCTGTGGTATTGCAGCTCACTTCCATTGAAGTGAATGGAGCCGAGATGTAATACCACACACAACCTGACAACAGGTGCGGCACTGTTTTTTTTTTATTATTCACTTGGCTGTATGTTTTTCTATATACCCTATAAAAAGTTTTTTTTTGTTTTTTTTTTCAATTTATTATTCACTTGGCTGCATGATGATGTGTTGTTCCTAAGGTCAACCACTTCGGTAGGCCAGCCAGTCAGGAGGTGCGATGAAGCAGGTGTACAAACAGAGAACCAACCTGTGGCAGAAAGTGAGGAATAGTGATGGTAAATATATTGAGAAGTTAATTATTATAGCAATTTGGGCAGAGTAAAGACCCCTTTAAGGTTTATAGAAGTCTTGTTCTTTAATTTTGCATACCTCCTTTTCCCCTGAGCAGCCAGAATAAAGCAGACTACCTTAAATAAGCACATTAAAAACTCATGTGGCCCTGAATTGCTATTTAATGGGACTTTGCTGATTTTGCAGTTTTTTGTGTCTTTTGTTGTGCTTATACGTGAATAGCTCCTGGAATATAAAGGGAAGATAGATACAGACAATTTAATAATGACAAATATTGACCATTGTGCAGAACTTTTATTGCCTTTTAACTCCAATAATCAGTTGTTGTTTCTTCTCTAAATAATTCTGCAAGGGGTCACTGAGGCTTAATTAAATTTACATTCTATATTTACATACATATATATCACAATTTGCTTCCTAATACAGTGTAATATTGTCCCTATCATCAGTATTTGTCTGCCATCTAGTGGACTATGTTTTTATTGCATCAATGAAGGCCAAGCATTCACAGCGTACATTGTTTGGTAGGATGTAGGCTCTGAAACTTATGATCTCCATCCACGGCCAGAGCAGTGACTATGTATTACCATATTTGTTGCAGACATATCCAATTCCCATTCATCTATGTGTAGTTTGTCATATATATATATATATATATATATATATATATATATATATATATATATATACACTGCAAAAACAAACTTAAAAAGACGTATGGAAAGAAGATTCCTTCAATACATTTTCTGGTTAGCCAGTAAAGGTATCACAATTTATTCTACAATACAAGGTGATGGATTTTTAAAAGGTTTCCCCACAATGATAGCACAGTGCAGATTTTCAAACCAAAGGAAGAATTAGGAACACAAAATAAGGCCTGCAATTTTCTGACCACTAGCTCCAATTGATTTATTTTTTTTATAAATAGCTTAAAGGACAACTGTAGTGGTACACTTTTATATATGCCCGTGCCCGGGCCTCAAAAATAAACAAAATAAACTCATACATACCTTCCTACGAGCCCCCGTTGGTCCGGCACAGCTCTGGCCGGCTTCTTACATGACAGTGGGCTCAGCCAATCACAGGCCGGGGCGGGACATCGCTACGGTTGGTGATACGCCGACGGCTCTGCGGCGTCCCCGTCCCCAGGAAGTGGAATGACGTCCGCACTGCCGGACCGTGAGGACTGTGCTGGACCAACGGGGGCTCGTAGGAAGGTATGCATGAGTTTATTTTGTTTATTTTTAAGGGCCCGGGCATATATAAAAGTGTTCCACTACAGTTGTCCTTTAATTTTTTTTTCCAGAAAAAAAAAACCATAAAGCATATATATATATATATTTTAATATATTTATCTATCTATCTATATATACACACACACACCGTATTTATTGGTGTATTACACATATTTTTTTTTAGCAAACATTTTTTGCTTAACCCGTTAAGGACCCTGGGTTTGTCCATTTTGGCACTTTCAGGGGTGGACACAGACAACAGAGGGCCCCTGCGCAAAGAATATGCCTGGGCCCCCCCCCCCCCCCCCCACCCAGGTAATATGTTTGCTAGGTAAGCAGGTAGTACGTTTGCAAGTAGTAAATTAGGTAAGTAGAACATTCTCTAAGTAGGTAGGCAAGTAGTAAGTTTGCAAGTTATTTAGGCAGGTAGTAAGTTCAGTTGGTAGGAAGGCAAGTAAATGGTTTGCCGCTAGGTAGGTAGGTTACTGTATATACTCGAGTATAAGCCGACCCGAATATAAGCCGAGGCCCCTAATTTCACCCCAAAATCCCAACAAAAGTTATTGACTCGAGTATAAGCCTAGGGTGGGAAATACATCATCCCCCCCCTGTCATCATCCAGACCCCCGTCATTAACACCCTCACCATCATCACCCTGTCATCATCACCCTGTCATCATCCCCCCTTCATCATCCCCCCTTCATCATCACCGCCTGTCATCATCCACCCTTCATCATCCCACACCCCCCCTTCATCATCCCCTTGTCCTCATCCCACACCCCCCTTCATCATCCCCTTGTCATCATCCCCACCCCCCTTCATCATCCCCTTGTCATCATCCCCTTGTCATCATCCCCACCCCCCTTCATCATCCCCTTGTCATAATCCCACACTCCCCCTTCATCATCCCCTTGTCATCATCACCACATGTCATCATCATCATCACCGCTTGTCAATGTCTGATACAGTGGTCTTCAACCTGCGGACCTCCAGATGTTTCAAAACTACAACTCCCAGCAAGCCCGGGCAGCCATCGGCTTGCTGGGAGTTGTAGTTTTGAAACCTCTGGAGGTCCGCAGGTTGAAGACCACTGCGGCCTTCGACATCATCCAGCTCCCTATCACCCCCTTTAGTTCTGTACTCACCTCCGCTCAGCGCTGGTCCGGTGCTGCAGGACTGTCCGGTGGGGAGGTCGTCCGGAGGGATAGTGGTTCCGGGCTGCAATCTTCACCGGGGGGCATCTTCTCCGTGCTTCGGGCCCGAAATAGAGGCGTTGCCTTGACGATGACGCAGAGGGACGTTGGTAATGAACGTACCTCTGCGGCGTCGTCAAGGCAACGTGACTATTCCGGGCCCGAAGCGCAGAGAAGAGGCCCCCCGGTGAAGATGGCAGCCCGGAACCACTATCCCACCGGACGACCTCCCCACCGGACAGTCCTGCAGCACCGGACCAGCGCCGAGCGAAGATGAGTACAGAACTAAAGGGGGTGAGAGGGGCTGGATGATGTCGAAGGCCGCAGTGGTCTTCAACCTGCGGACCTCCAGAGGTTTCAAAACTACAACTCCCAGCAAGCCCGGACAGCCGATGGCTGCCCGGGCTTGCTGGGAGTTGTAGTTTTGAAACCTCTGGAGGTCCGCAGGTTGAAGACCACTGAGGGCGGAGAGTTCACTCGAGTATAAGCCGAGGGGGGTGTTTTCAGCACGAAAAATCGTGCTGAAAAACTCGGCTTATACTCGAGTATATACGGTATACGTTTGTTTGGTAGGCAGGAAAAGCATTTGCTAGGTAGGTAATATGTTTGGTTGGTAGGTAGGCAGGTATATGTTTGGTTGGTAGGTGGGTGGCCACGTTACATTTGGTAGGTAGGCCCTTAGTCCAGTGTTTTCCAAACAGGCTTTGGCTGTTTGGGCATGCTGGGAGTTGTAGTTTTGCAACAGCTGGAGGCACTCAGGTTGGGAAACACTGGACTAAGGGCCCAACTACCCACCAAAATGCCACCTTCTGCTGCAAAACTCTAACTTCCAGCTTAAGACTGTCCGAGCATGCTGGGAGTTGTAGTTTTGCAACAGATGGAGAGACAATGTTTCGAAAACACTGCCGTAGTTAGTGTTTCCCAACCTGGGGGCCTCCAGCTGTTGCAAAACTACAACTCCCAGCATGCCCGGACAGTCTTAAGCTGGGAGTTAGAGTTTTTCAACAGCTGGAGGCACCCAGGTTGGAAAACAATGGACTAAGGACCTACCTACCAAACCTGAGTGTCTCCAGCTGTTGCAGAACTATAACTCCCAGCATGCCTGGACAGCTAAAGACTGTCAGGGGAATGCTGGGAGTTGTAGTTTTGTAACAGCTGGAAGTCCCCAGGTTGGAAAATACTGACTAAGGCAGTGTTTTCAAAACAGTGTCTTTCCAGGTGGTCCAAAACTACAACTCCCAGCATTCCCGGACAGTCTCTAGCTGTCAAGGCATGCTGGAAGTTATAGTTTTGCAACAGCTGGAGGCACACTTATTTGTAAACACTGGTGTAACACTGGAGGCACACTGATTTGTAAAACTGGTGCTGAAACAATGATGACACTGAGCGCACCGTGATTCACTGACCTGCAGGAAAAGCAGAAGGCGGCGAACAGAGAACGGGACACCAATATTGGAGCAACGGGGGAGCATAGACAGTTGAGTTAGTTTCTTTTGGAATCATTTTCATCCCTGGCACAGTGGATAAAACTAAAATAAAATACTAAAAAAGCCAGCAAGTAGAAGTAAAACGTCCGTCTTTATTCAGGGTTCTTCCTTAAAAGCCTTCACGGTGGCAGACAAACCGTGAACATATCAAAAATATGAAATATTGCACAAACAGAGGGGGGTCCCAAGCATGGCTGACGCGTTTCTGATCTATCGATCCTTACTCATAGCCTGTAGATCCTCAAATGAGGCACCCTTATATACTCCAGGGCATATTCCCCATTCCCACAGGAAGGGGAGGGACAGGTCCACATCACATGTGCACGTGATTAAAACAAAAACAAAAACATGGGACCAAACACAGATAAATTATTCGTAGACATATCAGTAATGTAATATTAAATCTGTTTTGCTATTTAGACCATGGGGTTGAATGCAATTCAAAAGATAAATCCACATGATTTCCCTATTGTGGAGGGATCGAATATGGTCACCTCCCCTTTTATTTAGCTTCACCTTCTCAATGCCTGAGAACCTGAGGGAAGTGGTGTCTGAATTATGACATATTAGAAAATGTTTAGATATGTTAGAAATGTTCGAGCTTAAAGGGCCAGCAGCATGTCTAATGTGCTCTTGCATGCGTTTTTTATGGGACCTTTTGGTGGAACCCACATATGTTAAGTGACATTGTGTGCACATGATTTTATATACAACAAAAGTGCTATCCCAGTTTATAAAGTTGTGAATGACATGGCATTTGCCATCCACCGTACCTTCTATTTTCTGGCATTTTTCGGCAAAGGGACATACCACACACCGCGATTTACCGCACTTGTGGAAGCCCTTGGTGCTAATCCACTGGGTGGTAACACTAGCCGTGTCCACCATACTGGGAACAAGGAGATTGGATAGAGTAGGTGCCCGCCTCGCTGCAAATCTCACACCTGACTTTATAATCTCCCCTACCAGACGACCAAATGATGAACACATCGGATACATACCTCCCATACCATGCGAGGCATGTGGAAAATGGATTGGTGTCAGAAAAAATTAACTGCTCCTCCCACCAAAAAACAAAAAGCTTAGCCCGAGCCGGTGATGACTTTGCTCCCATTGAAGCACCCGTGCGCTGCAAATAAAAATTGTTACCAAACATAAAATAATTGTGTTTTAACACAAAATCTACCACCTCAATAATGTAATGTCTCAAATCCACAGAATATTTAGAAAATCTCATCAGTATATTCGAGATAGCTGATAATGCCAGGTTTTTCGGAATACTGGAATAGAGCGATTCAATGTCGCAAGTAAGCCACGACAGAGAATCGCTGCATGTGAATTCATCCATAAATTTTTAGCAAGTGCTTAGTGTCCTTGATATGACTTGGGCATTGCATAACCAGAGGTTGCAGTACTGAGTCCAACCACTCGCATAGGTGCTCGTTAAGGGATCCGATCCCCGCCGCGATCGGACGCATCAGCGGCGGGAATCGGTCCTTATGCAGCTTGGGTAGCGAGTGGAAGATAGGAATAATTGGAGCAGGCACGAAAATATAATCCACTTCTTTTTGGGTCAAAATAGATCTGGCTTTCCCCTCTTCCAACAGAGTCAACAGTTCTTTTTTAAAAGGTTCAGTGGGATCCCCACAAAGTTTAAGGTAAGTTTTATCATCAGATAGTAGATTTTCATTTAAATTGATATACAGTCCCGTGTCCATACATACTACCTTTATTGGCGGATCGGAACGTCAAATTTTTGTTTTTCTTTAATTTCTTTATGGCAGCAGCCTCCTTTTTATTCAAATTAGGACGAGTTGTATTGGACATTACTTTTGATTGTAGATTAACCAAATCTTTCATGATAAGGTCCTGGAACCAATCAAAAATTGCTGGTCTGGTCTGTATGGGGTAAAAATGTTGGTTTTTAGTGGAAAAGGTATTTGCAGTATTCACTTCATCACAAATTGATATCCCACTATTTTCAAGGAGACAGAGATCTCTAAAAGCAATTTGTTCTGCTAACGTATGCATTAGTGGTAAATCAGGGTTTATAGAAAGTTGAGGTGGGTCCGATGGTTCATCAGCATTTTCCTCAAAAAAATGTTTCTTAACTGTTAAAGTTCTCACAAATTTATTTATATCCAAAATTGTCCGATAAACATCAAAATGATGTGTAGGAGAGAAACCCAGTCCTTTCCACAGGACCGAGGTTTCTTCATCTGTAATGATTTGTGCAGAAATGTTAATGACTTGAAAATCCTCTTTTATTACTTTTTCCGTTTGTCCTTGTTACGCTCCGAAGCTCTTCTTCCTATGTTTTCTGCCACCGCGCCTTCCTCGTTTTTTGACTGTCTTCTCGCATTGCGATTCTTGTGAGTGTTCACATATTGCGGTTCTGAGTCCCCGCTAGTGTCCGTGGTATCTGAACAATCTGAATTTTCAGTAAACTCCTGGTCAGAAGAACTAAATTCACATGGAGCGATTCTCTGTCGTGGCTTACTTGCGACATTGAATTGCTCTATTCCGGTATTCCGCAAAACCTGGCATTATCAGCTATCTCGGATATACTGATGAGATTTTCTAAATATTCTGTGGATTTGAGACATTACATTATTGAGGTGGTAGATTTTGTGTTAAAACACAATTTTTATTTGCAGCGCACGGGTGCTTCAATGGGAGCAAAGTCATCACCAGCTCGGGCTAACCTTTTTGTTTTTTGGTGGGAGGAGCAGTTTATTTTTTCTGACACCAATCCATTTTCCACATGCCTCGCATGGTATGGGAGGTATGTAGACGATGTGGTCATCATTTGGTCGTCTGACCATCTGACCGTTGATGCATTCATGACATATATCAATAATAATCAGTTCAATCTTAAAGGGGTATTCCAGGCAAAAACTTTTTTATATATATCAACTGGCTCCAGAAAGTTAAACAGATTTGTAAATTACTTCTATTAAAAAATCTTAACCCTTTCAGTACTTATGAGCTTCTGAAGTTAAGGTTGTTATTTTCTGTCTAAGTGCTCTCTGATGACACCTGTCTCGGGAAACGCCCAGTTTAGAAGAGGTTTGCTATGGGGATTTGCTTCTAAACTGGGCGTTGCCCGAGACAGAAGAAGAAAGCAGCACTCCTAAAGCGTGAGTAGGTGCCTCCAGCTAGGGTCCGTGTCCAGGATCCTGCATACGTAGTTCAAAGGAAAATGCTGTGGCACTCAAGGTATGGTGAAAACATGAAAACTATTTATTCATCCCAAATGTGCAAAGAGCAACGTTTCAATGGTCTCACACCATCATTATCAAGTGGCTTGATGATGATGGTGTGAGAGCATTGAAACGTTGCTCTTTGCACATTTGGGATGAATAAATAGTTTTCATGTTTTCACCATACCTTGAGTGCCACAGCATTTTCCTTGGAACTACGTATGCAGGATCCTGGACACGGACCCTAGCTGGAGGCACCTACTCACGCTTGGAACTATATATATATATATATATATATATATATATATATACACAAATCAAAAAATATGTTGCAGTCTCTTGTAATACCTTTTTTATTGGACTAACAGAATTTTGTAGAGACAAGCTTTCAGGATTCCTCCCTTTATCAAGTCCAATAGACAAGGACTAATGATCAAAGGACTTTATAAATTATCAGGGAGGAATCCCGAAAGTTTGTCTCTACAAAATTCTGTTAGTCCAATAAAAAAGGTATTACAATCTGCATCACTGGACTAATACGGCTACTCACATTTACTATACAGATATACACATACCTGAAGATGGTTTAGAACCCTGTGATGTCACACATGCTTGTGATGATGTCACCGTAAGCTGTACAAGGAGGTGCGCGCCGGCTACAGTCTCTTCAGTGTGTTTTGCATTCACAACCTGTGGTGCAAAGTGTTTGTTAGAGAGTTTCTATTTGCGATAGAGAATTCAAGATTTTGACCGTTCCTTGTCTGAAGAGAGAACCACAAGGTAAGTCTCAGCCTCTTCTATTCATACAAAAACAGGGCTTTTTGTTTGACAGTTTTTTTTTATTGCTGTTGCTTTTTTTTTTTAGCAAAAAAAAACAAGAAATCAATTTCCAAAAGAAATAACAAAAGTTATATTTCTCATAGCATTGTGACAATACTTGGCTTAGGCATTAAACATAATAAAACGCACAGATAGTATCATGACCAGAGCTTTTTCTTGCAAAAGTGCTAAAATGCAATTATGCCCAAAAAAGCCCCCAAGAAAAAGAGTCCTAATTCATGAAGTTCTAAAAGATATAAGTCTATGAGAAAGATTTGGTGGTGTAGTAAAAGAATAACAGAAAGATTAGGGCAGAAATATAATATTATATAATAGAATTCTGTGTGTACTAACAATAGAAATACTCCGGGTACTCCGAAAGGGAAAATTTTCAAATCAACTAGTGGCAGAAAGTCATATAGGGGACGGATAGATCCCAATGAGGTGGGGTAGGTTCATTATTAGTAAATGTATATAGCAGGATAGCCCAATTGTATCTACAGTATGAAGTTCATATGGCCCAGTGACCATACAGCCAAGCCCTTATAATCCGCCATTACTGGGACAGATTCAGGGTTATCAGATGTTACTATGACCGGAGAGGTTTAGGGTTATCAGATATTACTAGGACCGGACAGGTTCAGGGTTATCAGATATTACTAGGACCGGACAGGTTCAGGATTATCAGATATTACTAGGACCGGACAGGTTCAGGGTTATCAGATATTACTAGGACCGGACAGGTTCAGGGTTATCAGATATTACTAGGACCGGACAGAATCAGGGTTGTCAGATATTACTAGGACCGGACAGGTTCAGGGTTATCAGATATTACTAGGACTGGACAGGTTCAGGGTTATCAGATATTACTAGGACCGGACAGGTTCAGGGTTATCAGATATTACTAGGACTGGACAGGTTCAGGGTTATCAGATATTACTAGGACCGGACAGGTTCAGGGTTATCAGATATTACTAGGACCGAACAGGTTCAGGGTTATCAGATAATACTAGGACCGGACAGGTTCAGGGTTATCAGACATTGGTGACTTCAGGGAAGACGTCTCCATATAAAATACTTATAGAGAATCGTCTTCTTCTGAGGCTGCGATGGTCTTAGTGTTATCTTGTGGTTCTGTGCTGGACATTTCTGCTCTGTATAAAGGATCTATTGTATAATGATAGGAATGATGACATGTTGTCTAATGTGTTCACTTATCTCTCTCTCTCTAGTGTTTTCAGGCTCTGACCTGTGACCATGGCCTCTCCACAAGACCCATTGCTGAAGGAGGAGGAAGAAGCAATGGAGGACCATAGTGATATGGATGTAGAAAAGGGCGATATCCCTGAGAGGCAGAACCTGCCATCTCTAAGCGTGATGTCCACCGCACGTTCCATCATCACCGTAGTGATCCTCGCCTTTGTTAATTTGCTCATCTATGCAAATCGCTCCAGCGTGGCGGGGGTGCTGCCTTATATACAGAAAGCATATGACACCAATGCTAGTCTGTCCGGCTTATTGAATACATTGTTCATTGGAAGCTACGTGCTGGTCGCACCAATTGCCGGATATTTGGGCGACCACTGTAATAAGAAATATACTGTTTGCGCAGGAGTCATCGTTTGGCTGAGCATGACACTTACCCTGTCATTCATCCCTGACGGGTACTTCCTGCTCTTCCTGCTGACGAGTGGACTGGTTGGAGCCGGAGAGGCGACTTTCTGCACCATCGCCCCCTCCATCATTGCAGACCTTTTTACAAGTGACCAGCGGCCCCGCATGCTGAACGTGTTTTACTCCGTCATACCTGTAGGCTGCGGACTTGGATACATCATCGGGCCCAAAGTGACTGATGCAGCAAGGGGCGATTGGCACTGGGCATTTCGGGTCACCCCTGGCCTGGGCCTCATAGCTGTGGCTTTGATGATTTTGGTCACAAAGGAGCTTCCAAGAACGACTACAAACGGGAAGAAGAACAACAAATCCCAGAAGTTTGCCAAATGGGCAACAGATCTGAAAAAACTATTTAAAAATCGAAGCTTCATGTTAACCACCATGGGATCGACGGCTGTATCCTTCATAGTGGGAGCCATAGGTGTATGGGGTCCGTCATACCTGACCCACGCACGAACACTCCTACAAGAGAAGGACCCTTGCCGTGCTGAACCATGTGACTATCACGACATCCTAATATTTGGTGTGGTTACAGTCGTTTCCGGCATTCTGGGAGTTGTAGCAGGGACTGAGATAAGTAAAAGATATCGCAAATCCAACCCACGGGCGGACCCGCTTGTGTGTGGATGCGCGATGATGCTCTCCGCCCCTTTTCTTCTGTTGGCATTGACTTTTGGCAACATCAGCCTCGTTGCCACCAACATCTTCATCTTCATCGGAGAGACGCTTCTGTCAGTAAATTTCACCCTCATATCTGACATTATACTAAAAGTAGTAACTCCGTGGAGGAGATCTTCAGCCCTGGCCGTGCAGATGACAATCTATCACCTCCTAGGTGACGCCGGCAGCCCGTACCTCATCGGCCTGATATCTGATACCTACGAACGAGGATATGCCAAATCCCCTCTTCTGAAATACCGCAGCCTGGAGTATGCCCTCATGACCTGCACCATAATGGCAGTCATCGGAGGGGCCTTCTTCATGGCCACGGCCCTATATATAGAGAGGGACGAAAAAGAAGCAGAGATGGAATCAGAACCTCCGTCATCCTCCTCCTCCTCACTGCTTCCTGCCGATGAGGACCGCGCTTCAGACTGAGGAAAAGTCATTGCTTACCTTTATCTCGTTTACTTCATTAAAAAAAAATAAGAAAAAAATAACTGCATTTGTTGTATGTTCCACTTTACCCCTTATTCTCTACCCAGGGGTGGACACAGACAGCAGAGGGCCCTTGTGCAAAGAATGTGCCTGTGCCCCCCCCCAAAACATCAATTGTTCAGCACCCCCCCCCCCCTCCATGTGTCACCTACTCAGGTGGACTTCCATATGTCACTTGCTGTATAAGTTTCTAATTATTTATTAAGGCCTCCCATATGCCGCAGCTCATTCAAGCCCCCCACATTAGGTAGCATAGATTCCCAACATTAGGTAGCATAGATTCCCCACATTAGGTAGCATAGTTTCCTCACATTAGGTAGCATAGTTTCCCCACATTAGGTAGCATAGATTCCCTACATTAGGTAGCAGTTTCCCCACATTAGGTAGCATAGTTTGCCCACATTAGGTAGCATAGTTTGCCCACATTAGGTAGCATAGTTTCCCCACAATAGGTAGCACAGATTCCCCACATTAGGTAACATAGTTTCCCCACATTAGGTAGCATAGTTTCCCCACATTAGGTAGCACAGATTCCCCACATTAGGTAACATAGTTACCCGACATTAGGTAGCATAGTTTCCCCACATTAGGTAGCACAGATTCCCCACATCAGGTAACATAGTTTTCCCACATTAGGTAACATAGTTTCCCCACATTAGGTAGCATAGTTTGCACACATTAGGTAGCACAGATTCCCCACATTAGGTAACATAGTTTCCCCACATTAGGTAGCATAGTTTCCCCACATTAGGTAGCACAGATTCCCCACATTAGGTAACATAGTTTCCCTACATTAGGTAGCATAGCTTCCCCACATTAGGTAGCATACTTTCCCCACATTAGGTAGCATAGTTTCCCCACATTAGGTAGCACAGATTCCCCACATTAGGTAACATAGTTTCCCCACATTAGGTAGCATAGATTCCTCACATTAGATAGCCATAGCCCCCCCAAACACACAGACAGACACAGACACACACAGAGACACACTTACCTGCCCTGCACAGTGCTTCTCCTCTCCGGCAGCGGCCTGTCGAGTGACGTCACTGACGTCCTCCTGAGCGGGTCTGCAGAAGTACGTCACTTGTGCGACGTCCCTCGTCAGACCCCGGTCGGCCGGAGGCAGACTCACTGTCTAAAGTGCCCGCTGCGCTATTATACCCCGCAGCTGCTTTAAAACAGTGAGCAGCGGCGGCACCAACCCTACCAAGAACCTACTAGGCTCACAAAAAAAAAAAGGGGGCAGCAAAATGCCGCCCCTGGAAAGTGCCACCTGGGACTTATGGTCCCACCGGGTCCCATGGTAGGGCCGACCAGAGGCGGCTCTAGACTTTGTGAGGCCTTAGGCGAAACTTGAACATGAGGCCCTGCTTTATTTTCTGCTGAAATTACATGGTGGTCCGGCTGTGAGATGGTTATACTGAGACATCACTGTGTATTATCCCTGTACTGTGACTTCACTGTGTATTATCTCTGTACTGTGCCATCACTCTGTGTATTATCCCTGTAATGTGACATCACTGTGTATTAACTCTGTACTGTGCCATCACTGTGTATTATCCCTGTACTGTGACGTCACTGTGTATTATCTCTGTACTGTGCCATCACTCTGTGTATTATCCCTGTACTGTGACATCACTGTGTGTATTATCCCTGTACTGTGACTTCACTGTGTATTATCCCTGTACTGTGACATCACTGTGTGTATTATCCCTGTACTGTGACATCTCTGTGTATTATCTCTGTACTTTGCCATCACTCTGTGTATTATCCCTGTAATGGGACATCACTGTGTATTAACTCTGTACTGTGCCATCACTGTGTATTATCCCTGTACTGTGACGTCACTGTGTATTATCTCTGTACTGTGCCATCACTCTGTGTATTATCCCTGTACTGTGACATCACTGTGTGTATTATCCCTGTACTGTGACATCACTGTGTATTATCCCTGTACTGTGACATCACTGTGTATTATCTCTGTACTGTGACATCACTGTGTATTGTCCCTGTACTGTGACATCACTGTGTGTATTATCCCTGTAATGTGACATCACTGTGTATTATCCCTGCACTGTGACATCACTCTGTATATTATCCCTGTACTGTGACATCACTGTGTGTATTATCCCTGTACTGTGACATCACTGTGTGTATTATCTCTGTACTGTGACATCACTGTGCGTATTATCCCTGTACTGTGACATCACTCTGTATATTATCCCTGTACTGTGACATCACTGTGCATTATTCCTGTACTGTGACATCACTGTGTATTACTCCTGTACTGTGACATCACTGTGTATTATTCCTGTACTGTGACATCACTGTGTGTATTATCTCAGTACTGTCACATCACTGTGTATTATCCCTGTACTGTCACATCACTGTGTATTATCCCTGTACTGTGACGTCACTGTGTATTATCCCTGCACTATGACATCACTGTGTATATTATCCCTCCCTGTACTGTGACATCACTGTGTGTATTATCTCTGTACTGTGACATCACTGTGTATTATCCCTGTACTGTGACATCACTGTGTGTATTATCTCTGTACTGTGACATCACTGTGTGTATTATCTCTGTACTGTGACATCACTGTGTGTATTATCCCTGTACTGTGACATCACTGTGTATTATCCCTGTACTGTGACATCACTGTGTGTATTATCCCTGTACTGTGACATCACTGTGTGTATTATCCCTGTACTGTGACATCACTGTGTATATTATCTCTGAACTATAACATCACTGTGTGTTATCTCTATACTGCAACATCACTGTTGATACTTACACTGCACTGTGACATCACTGTATATATTAAGCCTGTATACCCTAATGCCACTGTACATATTTACCTTGCACTGCGAGTGACAATACAGGGTAAATATGCACAGGGACATCACAGTTCAGAGTTAATATAACCAGTAATGTCTCTGTACAGGGACAATAAACAGTTTTGCCACTACAGGGTTAATAAACGCAGTGTTGTCACAGTAGAAGGTAACTATACAGTGATGTCATTGTACCGGGAAAATATACACAGTGAAGTCAGCATTCAAGAATAATAAACTGTGATGTCACTACCGGGTTGTTATACACAGTGACATCAAATTACAGGATGAAGCACAGTGATGTCACAGTTTATTATGAAGCACAGTGATGTCACAGTTTATTATGAAGCACAGTGATGTCACAGTTTATTATGAAGCACAGTGATGTCACAGTTTATTATGAAGCACAGTGATGTCACAGTTTATTATGAAGCACAGCGATGTCACAGTTTATTATGAAGCACAGCAATGTCACAGTTTATTATGAAGCACAGTGATGTCACAGTTTATTATGAAGCACAGTGATGTCACAGTTTATGATGAAGCACAGTGATGTCACAGTTTATTATGAAGCACAGTGATGTCACAGTTTATTATGAAGCACAGTGATGTCAGTTTATTATGTTATTATGAAGCACAGTGATGTCAGTTTATTATGAAGCACAGTGATGTCACAGTTTATTATGAAGCACAGTGATGTCACAGTTTATAATGAAGCACAGTGATGTCAGTTTATTATGAAGCACAGTGATGTCACAGTTTATTATGAAGCACAGTGATGTCACAGTTTATTATGAAGCACAGTGATGTCAATTTATTACGAAGCACAGTGATGTCACAGTTTATTATGAAGCACAGTGATGTCACAGTTTATTATGAAGCACGGTGATGTCACAGTTTATTATGAAGCACAGTGATGTCAGTTTATTATGAAGCACAGTGATGTCACAGTTTATTATGAAGCACAGTGATGTCACAGTTTATTATGAAGCACGGTGATGTCACAGTTTATTATGAAGCACAGTGATGTCACAGTTTATTATGAAGCACAGTGATGTCACAGTTTATTATGAAGCGCAGTGATGTCACAGTTTATTATGAAGCACAGTGATGTCACAGTTTATTATGAAGCACAGCGATGTCACAGTTTATTATGAAGCACAGTGATGTCACAGTTTATTATGAAGCACAGTGATGTCACAGTTTATTATGAAGCACAGTGATGTCACAGTTTATTATGAAGCACAGTGATGTCACAGTTTATTATGAAGCACAGTGATGTCACAGTTTATTATGAAGCACAGTGATGTCACAGTTTATTATGAAGTACAGTGATGTCACAGTTTATTATGAAGTACAGTGATGTCACAGTTTATTATGAAGCACAGTGATGTCAGTTTATTATGAAGCACAGTGATGTCACAGTTTATTATGAAGCACAGTGATGTCACAGTTTATTATGAAGCACAGTGATACAATACAGGAATATGGGTGCACTACTGTGGTAGATGTATACAATGACATTGGCTATCCCTCAACACTGATGTTAAAATTGAGACATTCGCCAGTGTATCCTTATATGAAGGACACACCAGAGCCCGCACACCAACGCCAAGGTTTCTCAAGATGGTGCGAGACCTAACGCTAATCCTACCTGTGCTTGATAAGCAAAACGGGGCCAGTGGGCAATTACGGCAGCATTCGGTCGACTCACAACTTCCTCCCAGATACCCTCCAGCGTAACTGAGCACACATGCAATGGGAGGAGGGAGGCAAGCTGCAAGCCCCACCTGAGTTGGCTCATATGGGTGCCTGGCCTCACAGGTGCTACCTTAATGCTGCCTTGAAGATATTCAAGGCGCATTAATTTTGGAGTTTACATACCTCCAAGTATAAAATTTAAACAAACAACAAAAAACGTGGTCTCAAATGGCTGGAGGTGCTCAACCCCAAATGCAGTTGTGCATTTATACTGGGGGAGCAGATCCTGCCCTTGTAGTCCGTTGCTAAGGGCGATCCCCAGCATAAAAATGCATACAATGGAGGATGCCTGCAGCGGACTACAAGTGCCACAATAGAATCCTACACCAGATAACCGGTGTGGATGTGTAACAATTAGAATACAATACAGGAATATGGGTGCACTACTGTGGTAGATGTATACAATGACATTGGCTATCCCTCAACACTGATGTTAAAATTGAGACATTCGCCAGTGTAATGTATGCATGTGTGCTCAGTCACGCTGGAGGGTATCTGGGAGGAAGTTGTGAGTCGACCGAATGCTGCCGTAATTGCCCACTGGCCCCTGTTTTGCTTATCAAGCACAGGTAGGATTAGCGTAGTTCTCGCACCACCTTGAGAAACCTTGGCGTTGGTGTGCGGGCTCTGGTGTGTCCTTCATATAAGGATACACTGGCGAATGTCTCAATTTTAACATCAGTGTTGAGGGATAGCCAATGTCATTGTATACATCTACCACAGTAGTGCACCCATATTCCTGTATTGTATTCTAATTGTTACACATACACACCGGTTATCTGGTGTAGGATTCTATTGTGGCACTTGTAGTCCGCTGCAGGCATCCTCCATTGTATGCATTTTTATGCTGGGGATCGCCCCTAGCAACGGACTACAAGGGCAGGATCTGCTCCCCCAGTATAAATGCACAACCGCATTTGGGGTTGAGCACCTCCAGCCATTTGAGACCACGTTTTTTGTTGTTTGAAGCACAGTGATGTCACAGTTTATTATGAAGCACAGTGATGTCACAGTTTATTATGAAGCAGTGATGTCACAGTTTATTATGAAGCACAGTGATGTCACAGTTTATTATGAAGCACAGTGATGTCACAGTTTATTATGAAGCACAGTGATGTCACAGTTTATTATGAAGCACAGTGATGTCACAGTTTATTATGAAGCACAGTGATGTCACAGTTTATTATGAAGCACAGTGATGTCACAGTTTATTATGAAGCAGAGTGATGTCACAGTTTATTATGAAGCACAGTGATGTCACAGTTTATTATGAAGCACAGTGATGTCACAGTTTATTATGAAGCACAGTGATGTCACAGTTTATTATGAAGCACAGTGATGTCACAGTTTATTATGAAGCACAGCGATGTCACAGTTTATTATGAAGCACAGTGATGTCACAGTTTATTATGAAGCACAGTGATGTCACAGTTTATTATGAAGCACAGTGATGTCACAGTTTATTGTGAAGCACAGTGATGTCACAGTTTATTATGAAGCAGAGTGATGTCACAGTTTATTATGAAGCACAGTGATGTCACAGTTTATTATGAAGCACAGTGATGTCACAGTTTATTATGAAGCACAGTGATGTCACAGTTTATTATGAAGCACAGTGATGTCACAGTTTATTATGAAGCACAGTGATGTCAGTTTATTATGAAGCAGTGATGTCACAGTTTATTATGAAGCAGTGATGTCACAGTTTATTATGAAGCACAGTGATGTCACAGTTTATTATGAAGCACAGTGATGTCACAGTTTATTATGAAGCACAGTGATGTCACAGTTTATTATGAAGCACAGTGATGTCACAGTTTATTATGAAGCACAGTGATGTCACAGTTTTTTATGAAGCACAGTGATGTCACAGTTTATTATGAAGCACAGTGGTGTCACAGTTTATTATGAAGCACAGTGATGTCACAGTTTATTATGAAGCACAGCGATGTCACAGTTTATTATGAAGCACAGTGATGTCACAGTTTATTATGAAGCACAGCGATGTCACAGTTTATTATGAAGCACAGTGATGTCACAGTTTATTATGAAGCACAGTGATGTCACAGTTTATTATGAAGCACAGTGATGTCACAGTTTATTATGAAGCACAGTGATGTCACCGTTTATTATGAAGCACAGTGATGTCACAGTTTATTATGAAGCACAGTGATGTCACAGTTTATTATAAAGCACAGTGATGTCACAGTTTATTATGAAGCACAGTGATGTCACAGAGACTACAGAATGTACAACTGTACGTATGATAAAGATGGTGGGATGCTATCGAAACGTCACACATACATGGGGGAATAAAACACTTTGTTTTTGCACCTTATCTGGGAGTGCCGCTGGATCTTTAGTTTTGTAGATAGATAGATGGATGATAGATAGATAGATAGATAGATAGATGATATATAGATAGATAATAGATATGAGATAGATAGATAGATAGATATGAGATAGATAGATAGATAGATCAGTGTATCCCAACCAGGGGGCCTCTAGCTATTCCAAAACGACAACTCCCAGCATGTCTTTGGCTTTATGAGCATACTGGGAGTTGTAGTTTTGCAACAGCTGGAGGCCCCCTGGTTGGGAAACACTGATCTATCTATCTATCAATCATCTATCTATCCATCTATCTATCTATATCATATCTATCTATCATCTATCTATCTATATCATATCTATCTACCGTATATACTCGAGTATAAGCCGACCCGAGTATAAGCCGAGACCACTAATTTCAACCCAAAATCCCAGGAAAAGTTATTGACTCGAGTATAAGCCTAGGGTGGGAAATACATCATCCCCCCTGTCATCATCCAGACCCCCGTCATTAACATCCTCATCATCATCACCGCCTGTCATCATCCAGACCCTCATCATCATCACCTGTCATCATCCCACACCCCCCCTTCATCATCCCCTTGTCATCATCCCCACCCCCCTTCATCATCATCCCACACACACCCCTTCATCATCCCCACCCCCCTTCATCATCCCCTTGTCATCATCCCACACCCCCCCTTCATCATCCCCTTGTCATCATCCCACACACCCCCCTTCATCATCCTCTTGTCATCATCCGCCCGCAGTGGTCTTCAACCTGCGGACCTCCAGAGGTTTCAAAACTACAACTCCCAGCAAGCTCGGGCAGCCATCGTCTGTCCGGGCTTGCTGGGAGTTGTAGTTTTGAAACCTCCGGAGGTCCGCAGGTTGAAGACCACTGCGGCCTTCGACATCATCCAGCCCCCTCTCACCCCCCTTTAGTTCTGTACAGTACTCACCTCCGCTCGGCGCTGGTCCGGTGCTGCAGGACTGTCCGGAGAGGAGGTGGTCCGGTGGGATAGTGGTTCCGGGCTGCTATCTTCACCAGGGGCGCCTCTTCTCCGCACTGCGGGCCCAGAATAGAGGCGTTGCCTGAACGATGACGCAGAAGTACGTTGGCAATGAACGTACCTCTGCGTCGTTGTCAAGGCAACGTGACTATTCTGGGTCCGGGCCCGAAGTGCTTAGAAGAGGCCTCCCCGGTGAAGATAGCAGCCCGGAACCATATATATATATATATCTATCTATATATCATCCATCTACCTATCTATCTCTCATATCTATTTATCTATCTATCTCTCATCTATCTGAGTTAGATAGATAGATATGAGATAGATAGATAGATATGAGATAGATAGATAGATATGAGGATAGATAGATATGAGAAAGATAGATATGAGATAGATAGATATGAGATAGATAGATAGATATGAGAGATATGAGATAGATAGATAGATATGAGATAGATAGATAAATAGATAGATATGAGATAGATAGATATGAGATAGATATGAGGATAGATAGATAGATATGAGAAAGATAGATAGATGCATAAATAGATGGATATAGATAGATGGATGGATAGATAGATAGATAGATTGATAGATAGGAGATAGATATATAATAGATTGATAGATAGATCAGTGTTTCCCAACCTGGGGGCCTCCAGCTGTTGCAAAACTACAACTCCCAGTATGCTCATAAAGCCAAAGGAATGCTGGGAGTTGTAGTTTTGCAACAGCTGGAGGCCCCCTGGTTGGGAAACACTGAACTACCTCCCACTGTCTCCTACAACTTTCCCCCTCTCCCCCAAGCAAGTTACTTACTTTAAAAGGGCAGCATGAGCAGTGGGCAGTGGGCAGGTAAGTCTTCCATACTGGTGGTGTCCGGGTCTGTATACACACTGCGGGCCTGCTCCACAAGGTCCAGCAGCAGCATACAGGGGAGTGAGAGAGGGGGAGGAGCTCCCTGTCTGCTCTTCCCAGTCTACATAGCGCGGCCCCTGCGTGGTGACAGGGCTGCAGACTGAAGATTTATTTAAAAAAAGGAGTAGATGGCTCGGGACCCTTACTGGTGGCCATGAGAGCTGCTAGTGACCTACTGCTGATGGGGGGGGGGCACAAGGGGGGGGGGGGGCAATCATGATGTAGGGGGGGCCGTGGCCCCCTCTTGCCCCCCTAACCCCGCCCCCCTCCCAGAGACGCCACTGGCTGCAGGGGTGGTTGAACGCAGGGTCCATCCGGGTGCTGTCAAACTTGCTGTGGTCGGGGAGTATGCGGTGGTATGTGGCCTAATGCTCGCCTCTGGGGCCGGACCTGGAGAGGGCAGCGGGCCCCCTCTCACGCTGGGCCCCTGTGCAGCTGAACCGGCTGCACAGGCGATATGTCCTGCCCTGGGCACTTTTGTTTTTTACTCCTTACTAAAAAAATCTTAACCCTTTCAATTTTGCACCTAAAAATCCATATGATGGAATATTTTTTGCACCACCAATTCTACTTTGTAATTACATCAGTCATTTTACCCAAAAATCTACGACAGAACAGAAAAACAAATCATTGTGTGTCAAAATTGAAGAAAAAAAAAACCATTTTGTTACTTTTGTGGGCTTCCATTTCCACGCAGTACATTTTTCGGTAAAAAACGACACCTTCTCTCTATTCTGTAGATCCATACAATTAAAATGATACCCTACTTATATAGGTTTGATTTTGTCGTACTTCTGGAAAAAATCATAAATACATGCACGAAAATTAATACGATTAAAATTGTCCCTCTTCTGACCGGGGCAGTATGAGGGCTTATTTTTGCACCGTGATCTTAAGTTTTTAGCTGTACCATTTTTGTATTGATCGGACTTTTTCATCACTTTTTTCATGATATAAAAAGTGACCAAAAATACGCTATTTTGGGCTTTGGAATTTTTGTGCACGTTGCGGTTTAATTAATTATATATTTTTATAAGTCGGACATTTCTGCATGCGGCGATACCACATATGTTTATTTTTATTTACACTGTTTTGTTTTTTTTAAATGGGAAAAGGGGGCTGATTCAAACTTTTATTAGGGGAGGGGTTAAATAACGTATTTATCGGGGTATACCACGCACTGGCCTATAACACGCACCCTCATTTTACCAAGGATATTTGGGTAAAAAAAGTTTTTTACCCAAATATCCTTGGTAAAATGAGGGTGCATGTGTATACCCCGATACACCCCCAGGAAAGGCAGGGGGAGAGAGGCTGTCGCTGCCCGCTTTTATCCCCCTGCCTTTCCTGGGGTCTAGAGCCCTGCTGCCGCCGTTTCTCTCCCGCTGGCTATCGGTGCCGCTGCCCGTTCTCTCCCCCTGACTATCGGTGCAGGCGCCCCATTGCCGGCGCCGATAGCCAGGGGGAGAGAAGCGGCGCCGGCAATGGGGCAGCGGCGCCGATAGCCAGGGGGAGAGAAGGGCCGGTGCCGCTTCTCTCCCTCTGGCTATCGGCGCCAGCACCGATAGTCAGGGGGATAGAACGGGCAGCGGCACCGATAGCCAGGGGGAGAGAAGGGCCTAAAAAGTGCGTGTTATACGACGATAAATACGCTAATCTTTATAAAACTTTTTTTTTTTGCAATGTTATAGCTCCCAAAAGGGGCTATAACACTGCAAACACTGATCTTTTACATTGATCTTTGTTATCCCATGGGATAACATTGATCAATGATTCTGCTGCTTGACTGCTCATGTCTGGGTCTCAGGTAGGGGCCCTCCTTGTGTCCTCCAGCCACGATTTCGCCAGCCCACAGCCCACTGAGCTAGCTGGGAGTAGTTTACTTTCACTATAGACACAGTGATCAAGTTAGAATGCTGCGTCTAAAGGGTTTATAGCGTGTGGCACTGCGATCAGTGCCGCGCACTATTAGCCACGGGTCCACGGGCTTAACCTGCTATGACGCTATAGAAAGAGAGCGGACTCAGGGCCCTGGGTCCTTAAGTGGTTAAAGTCTATCTGCGTGTTATACGACAATAAACTCTTGCCCCGCAGAAGCCGCTACGGTTCAATGATTTAAAGCGGCCGCTTTAACCCCTTAACGACGCAGGACGTATATTTACATCCTGCGCCGGCTCATGTGGTGACCCCGCTTTATATCGGGTCGGTCCCGGCGGCAAACGATAGGTGGGACCCGCAGCTAATACCAGACATCGCCAATCGTGATGATGCCTGGTATTAACCCTTCAAAGTTGATTGCCGTGTCTATAGTAGGAAAAAAGCTTTCCCGGCAGCTCAGTCGGGCTGATCGGGACCACCGCGGTGAAACTGAGGTGTCCCAATCAGCTGTATGGACACGAGGAGGGTCCCTACCTGCCTCATCGTTGTCTGATCGCCAAATGATTGCTCCGTGCCTGAGATCCAAGCAGGAGCTGTCGAGCGCCGAAAACACTGATCAATGCTATGCTATGGCATACTATTGATCAGTGCTGGCAATCAGTGTAATGCATGTTATAGTCCCCTATGGGGGCTATTACATTGCAAAAAGAAAGTGGAAAACAAAAAGTTAATAAAATAATTCAACCCGTTCCCCAATAAAAGACTGAATCCCCCCCCCCCTTTTCCCTATAAAAAAAAAACCTGTGTAAATAAAAATAAATATAAACGTGTGGTATTGCTGCATGTGTAAATGTCCAAACTATAAAAATATATATAGTTAATTAACCCCTTAAGGACCAGAGCATTTTTTGCAAATCTGACCACTGTCACTTTAAGCATTAATAACTCTGGGATGCTTTAACTTATGAATTTGATTCCGAGAACGTTTTTACGTGACATATTCTACTTGCATCATTTCTTAAAAATTCCAAAATTTCATGAAAAATTAGAAAATTTTGCATTTTTCTAACTTTGAAGCTCTCTGCTTGTAAGGAAAACGGACATGTCATATAAATTATATATTGATTCACATATACAATGGCCCTCATTTACTATTCTAAACCCGACTTGTTTTGTCGTTTTTTTTGGCGCATCTTTGTCTGCGACATGTCGCAGACATCGTGCCCCAGTCTGCGACACGATGCAACATTTTTTCTCGACGGACCCAATGTGGATTCTCCCAAACCCGAAAAAGGGGCGTAACCCGACATTTCTGAGCTTTCCCACGTATTTATAAAGGTTTCCAAACCGAATTTGTTGAATTGTTGTGGATTTTTTCCCGACAACTCAGAGGAGTTGGAAACCAAAACCAACAAAACCCAGTGCGACAAACAGGATGCGACATAATAATAAATACCAGGGGAAAAAAGCAGTCGGGTAAGAAAGCAAGATAGACTTACAACCCGATTTTCTAAGTAAATGAGGGCCAATATGTCTACTTTATGTTTGCATCATAAAGTTGACATGTTTTTACTTTTTGAAGACATTAGAGGGCTTCAAAGTTTAGCAGCAATTTTGTAATTTTTCATGAAAATGTCAAAATCAGAATTTTTCAGGGACCATTTTAGTTTTGAAGTGAATTTGAGGGTCTTTATGTTAGAAATACCCCATAATGGCCCCCTATATGAAAACTGCACCCCTCAATGTATTCAAAATGACATTCAGAAAGTTTGTTAACACTTTAGGCGTTTCATAGGATAGCAGCAATAAGAATAGAATAGCAGCAATAAGGAGGAGAAAACTCAAAATCTCAATTTTTTACACTAACATGGTCTTGTAGACCCTTTTTTTTTCATTTTTTAAGGGGTAAAAGGAGAAAAAGCCTCCCAAAATTTGTAACCCAATTTCTCTTGAGTAAGGAAATACCTAATATGTGGATGTAAAGTGTTCTGCGAGCACACTAGAGGGCTCAGAAGAGAAGAAGCGATAATGGAATTTTGGAAAGCGAATTTTGCTGAAATGGTTTTCGGGGGCAAGTCGCATTTAGGAAGCCCCTATGCTGCCAGTACAGCAAAAAAATCCCACATGGCATACTATTTTGGAAACTACACCCCTCAAGGAAAGTAACAAGGGGTACAGTGAGCCTTAACACCCCACAGCTGTTTGACGTCCTTTTGTTAAATTTGTATGTGTAAATGAAAAAAAAATTTTTGCACTAAAATGCAGTTTTTTCCCCAAATTTTACATTTTTACAAGGGGTAATAGGAGAAAATGTGCCCCAAAATTTGTAACCCCATTTTTTCTGAGTATGGAAATACCCCAAGTGTGGATGTCAAGTGCTCTGCTGGCACACTACAATGCTCAGAAGAGAGGGAGTCACATTTGGCTTTTGGAAACCAAATTTTGCTGAAATGGTTTTTGGGGGACATGTCGCATTTAGGAAGCCCCTATGGTGCCAAAACAGCAAAAAAAAAAAAAAAAAAAACACATGGCAAACTATTTTGGAAACTACACCCCTCAGGGAACGTAACAAGTGGTACAGTGAGCCTCAACACCCCACAGGTGTTTGACGAATTTTCACTAAAGTTGGACGTGAAAATGAAAAATTTGATTTTTTCCACTAAAATGCTGGTGTTAACCCAAAATTTTC